>NC_092874.1:103536749-103836749 GCF_028372415.1 Notamacropus eugenii | reverse complement strand
CCTAGCTTCAAATCCTGGCTCTGCTGCTTATCGATTATACAACTTTGAGCAAGTCATTTAACCACTGAGGTCAGATCCTAGGTCATGAAATTTGGAATCGGAAGTATTAGCACAATATCCTAGTTTTATAGATGAAGAAACGAAGGGTCAGACAAAGGAAGTCATGGAGCATTTTTCTTTAAATTCATTCAAAATATACTTAAAGTCTATAAAATTAATAATCCATTGAAATTAATTTGCACTTGTGCCAAATCACATGACCTCAAAAGGCATATATGCGTATTACTTTCATATTGTATACACATATGTATGCATACACGTATCCCAATGACTTGGCTATTCTCTTAGTATCAATTACTGGTTAACAGATGTCATTCTGAACTTCCTTTTCTGAATCATTCCTAACAGTATTAAATGAGACTGATTCCAGTATTAATCCTTGGGGCTGAATACCCACTCATTTATAACCAGAAATGTTCTGGCTTTTCCCTATTCCTTTTTTTTTTATTCTGGTGAGGCAATCTGAGTTAAGTGACTTGCCTGGGGTCACACAGCTGGTGTCAAGTGTCTGAGGCCAAATCTGAACTCAGGTCTTCCTGACTTCAAGGCCGGTGCTCTATCCACTGTGCCACATGGCAGCTACCTTGCTGCCCCTTCATTTCTTGTTGTTAAAACATTTCCACATCTGTGATCCATGACAGTGCACTGCATAACCGAAGTGCAATGACTTTAGAAATTTAGCAAAGGTTTCTGAAAATCTAAAAGCAGAATTGTAGTCATAGAGCTGGAAGGGACATCAACAGTGATCAAACACAGCCTATATCTGAAAAGGAATCCTCACTATAACATACTAAGACCTGTAAATATCCTAGCTTTGGAGTCTGAGAACTTAAATTTAAATTCTATCTCTAATGTTTACTACCTGTGTGACCATGGGCAAGTCACACAACCCTTTTGGGACTCCATTTCCTCAACTATAAAATAAGGAAGTTAGGTTAGATGACCTTGTATCATCCAGTCCTAGATTTATGATCCTATGAAGACCTCCAATGAGGGAGAACACATTTTCTCTAGAAGCAACACATTCCATTTTTAGATACCTTTAATTATTAAGAAAGGTTTCTAAATCTACTAAATCCACGTGCTACCTTTGGTCTATTTGTACACTTACCCTTTGAAAGGACTCATAGCTTAGTCAAGCATGATTCAGCCTTAGGGAAATTACACACATTGCCTTTCCTCCAATAGCCTGGATTCAGCAGTCTTATCCATTATTATAAATTTTGCCAATTTATAGAAAATTTGACTCTCCAATCTTCATTTCAGAGGGTTCTTTCTAGAAATCTTACAAATGGTCAAACTGGCAATACATAATCCTCTAGTACAGTACCCATTTGTACCAGTGTCAGGATGCCTGAATGGTCTAAGGAGCCAGACTCAAGGATCCTCCTTACCGTGTAGAGTGTTCTGATGTCTGAATGGAGGCATGGGTTTAAATTCCACTTCTGACACAGCAGTTTGGCAGCTACATGCAGTGGATAGAGCACCACTGCAGGAATCACGAGGACCTGAGATCAAATGTCACCTCAAATACTTAACACTCGCTAGCTATGTGACCTTGGGCAAGTCACTTAACCCCAATCTCCTCATCCTGGGTCATCTCCAGTCATCCTGATGAATATCTGTTCACTGGATTCAGATGGCTCTGGAGGAGAAGTGAGG
The DNA here is from genome assembly GCF_028372415.1 of Notamacropus eugenii. NCBI lineage: Eukaryota > Metazoa > Chordata > Mammalia > Diprotodontia > Macropodidae > Notamacropus > Notamacropus eugenii. The sequence goes on along the minus strand of NC_092874.1, from coordinate 103,835,027 downwards.
CTGGTGACCTGCACAGCCCTCCCTCGCTCAAAACAAAGTCAAGTGCAAGTCATGTCATTATTTCTCTGATGGCATGGTCTTCTTCAGCAGCAAAGGAGGAACACACACTCACCCATTTGTAATAGCAAATTATACCTTTAGTACAAGTGACAATTTCCACCACCACTGAAGTTACCAAACTCTAAGGCCAGGTCAGTTTAGTCCTGTTGATTATCCTACCACAATGTTCTCACAGTTTTAGATAGCAGGTGGGCCCTTGGTATTAAGGGCAAAAAGTCACATGACTACTGTGCAATGTGGTATTCCCACTCTACTGCATTATTCTATGAGAGAAATGGAAGGTTTTAAGATCAATGGAATGAATATAAAAGTATATGGAATCAGTGACCTATGGCCTACTTGACAAGGCATAGGACATTCTGTGCATTTCCAACTCTTTGATCTAGTACTCCTGAGCAGTTCGTTTCAAAAGGCATTATGGGACTGGCAATCCCCATAATTCTTTACTTGATAAAGACTGAAGCAGAGAATTCTTTCAGCCTGTGAAATTTGTAGGGGCTGAGCAGAGAAAGATCTCAGGAAGGGACAGGCAAGTGATTTAGTGCATGTTATATCTGGGGAATGAGAGAAGAGGGAGGCAGAGGGTTTTTTTGCTCAGTGTAAGTATTGCAAATCATGTTTTTTCCTGGTTGTTGGGGGTGGAGGACTGATCTCTGATCCCGGCTGCTTTAATGAGTGAGTCATAACGCTGGAAGGCAAAGCTAGGTGGGGGAAGGGACGAAGGCCAGACATAGCAGAGTCCTCTGGAAGTCTGAATAAATTCAGAAATGTTTCCTTGGCCTGTTTACTGGAAAATTGTAAAGAGGCAATTAGCCAGCAGTAGACCAGGCAGAAGCCCGGAAATGGGGTGAGAGCGCTTCCATTACTGCATAAAGTTCAGTGTGCATGTGCATAACTACTCCTGGTATGGAGTTCTCATGTGGGTATGTAGTCCAAAAAACTCCTGGATTTCAGAAAACGAGGTTAAGCTTTCCAGTAGGGAGTTTGAGTATAGAGATGGGTTTCTAGAAGCTGGCTTTTTCATTTTTTAACAAATAGGCCCAACTGCTGAAGATGAAACCCTTAAGCTTCCTAGGAGAAACAGAGGGAAAAAAAATCGGGAAGATGGGAGGCACAGTGAATAGGGTACTGGACCTGGAGTGAGAAAAACCTGAGTTCAAATCTAGCCTCAAAAAGTAATAGAGGTGTTACTTGAAAAGTTATAACTTCTACCTGTATCTGTTTCTCTGTCTATTAAATGGAGATAATTAATAGTACCTACCTTCCAGGGATGTTGTCAGGATAAGAGATATTTGTTAAAAAAAAAAAAAAACAACCAAAAACACTTTGCAAACCCTGTTAAACATGTAACAGAAGAGTCTGCCCCACCCCCTTACTGCCTGACAGCCAAGTGGGTTACATTTCTCTCTTCCTCCAAGGTCTTCTGATATGCTTCAGGGTGTTTGGAGATATTTGAGTTCTCTGCTTGGGGCTCCAGACCCTCTTGATGGCAGCCTGAAGTACAGGGAGTCACTCCAGTGCCATTGGCCACTAACAGACTTGTACACACTTCCAGACATAGTGACAAATACATAAATTTACTTCCCCTAATATAATCCTGCTCCTCCTCCTCCCCTGTACCACCTCAGTCTCTGGGGAGGGGCAGAGGTTTGGGTTGATAGTTTAGCTCAGTTCCTGTAGAGCACAATTCCAGTTCTAAATCCAAACGTCCAAGGGATTCAGGTCCAGGAATCTTGGCCTCTTATGACTTCTAGGCCGAGCTGATTGGCTACAGTAACCAGCTCCAAGGTTGCCTTGGCTGGAACTCTTAGAGACCAAGGCAAAAAACAGGTAAGAAGACTGACTCAGTCTTGCTAGTTCTAAAGATTCTGGCAGTCAGTTAAGGAAAGCTATCCCTACCTATGTGGCAGGGGATACAGTAGGCTCTGTGAAAGGCAAACTGGGCATCATCAAAAGGCCCTTCCAAGACATCTCTGTGTTAGAACTGGCCATGCCCAGAGAAGTCTGGCAGACATATAAATGCTAAGTATTATTATTACAAAATGCAAGTGGTAAAGATAGAAATGGAAACAGAATGAATTCTTGCAATTTGATTTGATGATCTACGATAGCTGATACAGTGAGACCCACTTCCTTAAAAGGGAAGTTACAAAATAGCTATTTTCCTCTGTCCTCCCCACCGCCTTGACCCAGAACGGCCCTACTCCTATCTCACAGGCCAACTGAATTTATCTTTTAAAGTTGATTTATAGACTGGTTTTCAAGCTGAGTCCATTTTGTGAGTCATGCCCTTATAGCAAAACAAGACAAGATAACATTAATTGATAAGCTTCCCCAGAACAAACAAAGACAAGTGGTGGTAGGAAGAAATACAGTAGGACAGGAATAGCTGGGTCTGCCCTCACCATTTATTTATTTCTTAATGTATTAGTTCATTTATTAAGTACCTGCTGTATGTAACAATATGAAAGTCACATAATTTGTATACCAGGTGCAAAGTTCCATGGGGTCTCTCATTTAATCTCTGTACAACTTTGGGCAAGTCACTTAATCTCAGGACCTCAGTTTCCTTTTCTGTAAAAGAAAAGGGGGGGGGGGGTGAGGCATGAGATATTTCTAAATTGACCCCAATCTAATTTTCCAGGCTTGTTATACCTTATTCTCCAATACATACCCAATGTCCCATGCAAACTGTACTTACTATTTCTCAAACATGGTAGTCCATCTCCCATTTCCATGCCTTTGTATTGGCTGCCCCTCGTCATATCTAGAATTAAATCCCTCCTGATCTGTGTCTCTTAGAATTCCTAGTTTTCTTGAAAGCTCAGCCCAAACATCATTTCTTGAATGAAGTTTTTTCTGATCCTGCTACTGCCATCCCTCCATTTATCTTTGTATTTATTTTTCAAATGACTATATATGTACATATCTCTCTTGGCTAGATTGTAAGCACTGGGAGGGCAAGAACTATTTCACTATTACCTTCCATGGCCAGTGCCAACCACAGTGACTAGATGAAACATAGTAGCAACTTAATAAATGTTTGCTGATTAATTTAGATGATATCTAAGGTCCCTTTCAACTCTAAATTGATGATCTTATGATTCTGGACAGGTTTATTTTTGTGAGAGTAGAGAAGGAAATAGTAAGATGCCATGAAAGCATCAAGGAGGTTCTAGAGATAATCTTTGATTGGCCATTGAAATTCATGATCCTGAGGCAGCTAGGTGGTACAGTGGATAAAGCACTTGGACCAGAAAGATGAGAATTCCAACCCTGCCTCCAGTATGTAGTAGTTATATGACGCTGGATTAGTCATCTAACCTGTCTATTTTCTCACCTGAAATGGGGATAACAAAAACACCTACTTCTCAGAGTTGTGGAGAAAATAAAGTGAGACTGTATTTGTAAAGTGCTTCTCAACAAACCTTATTGTTCAGTTGAGTCCAACTCTTCATAACCACATTTGGAGTTATCTCGGCAAAAATACCAGAGTGGTTTGCCATTTCCTTCTCCAGCTTATTTTACAGATGAGGAAACTGAGGCAAACAGGGTTAAGTGACTTGCCCAGGGTCACACAGCTAGTAAATATCTGAGGCCAGACTTGAACTTTGGCCTTCTAGATTCTAGACTTGGCACTCTATCCATTGCTCCACCTAGCTGCCCATAAGGTACTACCATATGACTAAATGAGTGGTTTTCTAGGGTGCTTTGGACTAACCCTGTGTTACTAAAGGGGTGGTACTAGGGAGGAAGGTTTTAAGTGTATTAAGCAATTGGGGGACCTTTGGGAATAGCTGGAACATAGTGATAAAGGAAGCAAAGGCTCCCTCTGAAACATGTTGGTATGACCAATTACCAGGTAGCCATAAAGTTTTGTTTTGTTTTGTTTCTAACTAAACATTACTGGAAAACCAGGCGTGCAAAGGAAATACAAAGCACATATCAACAAAAGTCTTGTTAAAATTCCATGAAAGCATTACTGAGAGTACCCAGTTCATCCAATACAAGATCGAAAGAGGGACAAAGAAGGGGAAGGGATTGTAAATACTAGCCAGAATATGTAAATACAAGTATGCATACAATAGTATGCAAGAAGCATACTATGCCTAATAAAGTGAGTGAAGTGGAATGTTCAGCAGAAATCAAGGACCTTAGAACTAGTGTCTCAATGATTAGGTGGACAGAGGTTAACTTACAGTTTGTTTGTTTCTTAGCTATAAAGCCTATTGGAAATGGGGGTGAAGAGTTAGTAAAGGAAACATTGTGTGCATTGTAAGTAAGGAATGACATAAGCAGTCCCAGATCAGAAAGAGATGAAAAATCAGAATGGAAGATACTATGAAATCTACATGGGTGGAAATTCATAGTTAAATAAAAACAAATTATAACAGGTATGACAATCTGGTCAGGATAATGAGTCTGATCTAGAAATGCTAAATGAGAAGGGGGAGGCTACAGAATTGGATTAGGTTCTAGATCCCTCTGTGGGCTTGTTCAGGTGAATTAATACCAACTCTGAGCAAGGCATTCTAGGAGCAACAGAGGTTACAAAGACAAAACAGTTCCTAAACTTTTCCAAACTGAAAAATGTCAACAGTTTCTATCTCCAAGAAGGAATATGATGTATGGTAGGTACACAGATAAGTGAGGACAAAGAGTAGACAATGATTTCAAGAGGAAGAAATTACTAAAAGGAAATGGCAGGATCTGGGAGCCCTTCCTGCAGCAGGTGGGGACTGAGCTATGCTCTGAAAAGAAGCTTGAAATTCAAGCAGCGCTATTTCTATTCCTTAGGCCTCAGCTTCGTCATCTGTGAAATGAGAGAGTTTGGTTTAACTGTTTCTAAATTCCTTTCCAACTCAAAACTTCCATAAACCTATACTTCTCCACTTGCAAAACTTCAGCCATCCTTTGGTCTCCTCTCTCATCTCACATGTCACATCACCAAGTTCTACATGTTCTTCCGTCATATTTCCACGTGGCTTTTTCTCTTCCTTACTCTTTTTATTGCTGCTAGGCCAAGCCAAGTTCAACCCATTTTGACCTTATGCCTATTCACTCTCTTTTCCAAACAATCCCACACACAGTTGGCAGAGAAATCTTTCTGAAATATTGCTTTATGCTATCACAGTACAGGGATTCTAAAACCTTCAATTATTCCCCATTGCCTACTGAATGAAGTCTAAACTCCTTAGCCAAGCATTCGAACCCTCCACAATCTAGCCCCAACTACCCTTTCAGTTTTATCTCACAACACTCCCCCCCAAAATAATAATAATAACTCAGATCCAGCCAAAGTAGTTCGTTCATTGTGTACATTCCTGTCTTCTGCCTGGAATGTTTTCCCACCTCCTCTCTGCTTGTCTAAGTCCTATGTATCTTTCAAGCCCAGCTCTTTTCACCTCATTTAGCAATTTCCCATTACCAGTCATTTTTCCTTCTCTTGAACTGCAATATTATTGTCCATATGCCTTTGACACTTAGGCCAAATATCATGTAGTTTTGGAGGGGGGTTTTAATGTTTATGTTCCATTTTCTCAATTAGATTTTTAGACCTTTTAGGTCAGGCATGGTGTCTTATACATCTCTGTATCCCTAGCATCTATCATGGTTTCAAAATATGTTTCTAAAAGAGAGATTGGATTTTACTTTATAACTTTAAGGCCATTAATTTGCTGTTGCAAGTATAGCATATGATAATCTCTAATTCTTAAGGAGGTGAGTGAGAGAGAAGATGGATTCACTTTGGAGTCTGTCAATGGAGAATTCTGGGGCCTGCCTTAAATGTGATTTGGGAATCTATATTTCTGGTCAGGTTCAGTTCCTTTAGGTTGGGTGTTGATTCCTAACAATGCCAACCTTCTTCCCCAACCAAATAGCAAGGTAAGTGTAAAGTCATGCCCTGGTGAGTGTTGCTGTAAGAGACAGAATAAGATTTGGGAGATAGTCAAGCCACCTTATCTCTTCTGTTATAACCAGTTAAGGAACATCCACCTGGAGTAGAGGGAAGATAAGTGTACAGATAAGTGTACAGTTTGCACAGCTCTGCCTCACTTAATTCCAATTTACAAACAAGTAATCATGGACCATGATGCCATTGGCCCTCTTCAAAAACGAAGGACAAATAATACCTTGGTAAGACTATCTCAGGAATACTGTGTTCACATCTGAGTGTCACATTGTAGGAAGGACATTAATAAGTTCAATCAGAGAAGGGTGCCAAGGCTATGGAACAGACTGGAGAACATGCCATATAAATATCAGTTAAAAAAAATCATTTAGCCTGAAGAAGACATTACTTAGTTGGGACATCTTTGGATATCTAAAAAACTGTCACATGGAAAATGATTTAGTTTTATTCCCCAAGGTCTAGGAAAGGAGAGCTAGAACTCAAAAATGTTGATTCCTTAGGTCTAAAGATTTCTTTTTTCTTTTTATCTCTCCAGATCCTAATACAGTACCTCTCATATCATAAGTACCTATTAAATGCTGGTTGAATTGAACTGAACTGAACATATGGAAGTTGAAGAATGGCAGTTTTCAGATTAAGGTAAAGAAAAATTTCTTAATGATTAGAGCTATCCCAGAATGAAAGAAACTGTCTCAGAATGTAGCAAATCCCCCATCAGTATAGGTCTTCTAGCCAAAGGTAGATGTTCCCTAATTGGGGATATTGTTCATATGGGATGAGCCACATGACCTCTGAGGTTCTTTTCAGTTCTTTAGATTCTGTGACTGAAACCCCTCAGGCTTTTGATACATTGCTTTATATTATTCCTGGAGAGAAAATGAAGAGATATGGATTAAACAACAATATAGTCATATAAATTTCTAACTGGTTGGATGGTCAGAATCAAAGAGCAGTTTTTAATGATTCAATATCAGTCAGTCAATCAATAAACTTTTACTAAGTCCCTAGTATGTGCCAGGCACTGTGCTAAGTGCTGGAGATACAAAAAGAGGCAAAAGACAGTCCCTGCCCTCAAGGAACTCACAATCTAATGGGGGAGACAACATGAGAACAAATACACACAAAGCAAGCTATACATAGGTTGCAATGTGACCAGAGGTCTACAGTGGAGTGCCCCCAGGATTTGTGCTTAACCCTGTATTGTTTAACACTTCTACAAATCACTTGGTCAAAGGCACAGATGCCACAGTCATCGAATCTGCATGTGACACAAAGCTGGGAGGGACAGTTAACGAAATAATCATAGAGTCGGGATCTAGAAGGATCTGAAAAGGCTAGCACAGTGTGTTCAGCCTGTGGGCTGCATTTGACACCCAGCTGGAAGGTCTGAATGACCTCCCAACACTCAGATTCAATGATTGTTTGATTCTGTAATCCTTTGACTATGTGCCAGCTGGAATACCGCTCCCCATCTGAGCCTCCCACTTGGGGCTCCTCTGCAGAGCATCTTCGTTGTTGATTGATTTCTCCACTCCAATGCCATGGTTCAGTCTCTGCTCGGTTATGTTTGCTTATGATTCTATGGTCTGTGGTGTCCTCACTGCCAAAAAAAATAAAAATAAAAAACCCACAAAAACAAAACAAAACAATTACCTGCTTTTTATGCACTGAATTGTAGCTGCTTTGTGACCTCTTCTTGGCATAGAAGAATGTTTTGGGTAGAAAGCTATTGTTTTTTTCTGAATCATGGCCAGACCCACCACAGGTAGCCCAACTAAAGTCCATCACTTCAGATCTGTGTTTTTTGCTTGTCTCTTAGTGTCAAATCCTAATTGCTATTTAGATTAGGGTCAATTAATCTTTTCAGCTACTACCACGTAGGCAATATGGCAAAATAGAAGAAGAATTGACTTTGAGGTCAGAGGAACTGAATTCAAAGTCAAAACCCAACACTTAATATCTGTATGAATTTGGACAAATAGCTTAATCTCTCTAGGCCTAAGTTTCCTCATATATAAGATAAGGAGTTTGGATTAGATGACCTTGAACATCACTTCTATCTCTGAGTCTATGATCCTAAATTGTTGGTGGCTAGTAGTAAGGCCAATCATATCACATCATGGTTTACCTAGAAAGACTGGGTCAAGGAGGAACTAGCTGTCTTTGTCTTGCATTTCTGAAGCTACACCAAATCACTGCTCTCCCAACAAAGCATGCCACCCTACCCCCAACTTCTTAGAATCACTAGCTCTTTGTGCAACGCCACCGCAGACAGAGACTCATTGGGCCGTTCTCAGTTAGTTATGTCTTCCACAATGGTTCTCCCATATTCTTGTACTTCTCATAGTGAAATGTCTTGTTAAAAATGTCAGGCTGATCTTTGTTCATGCATCATAAATACTTTATGATAGAGAGCAAAGATTATGTACAGGCAGACTATTTACAAGTTATATAATATGTCATCTCTTTAATATCCTTATGGTAAAGTCCTCTAATATTATTTCAACATGAAAAAGTTAGTCTGTCTTTATTTAGATGACACCTTTTCTTCTCTCTTTGTTTCTTGAGTTAGAGGAGTCAGGAGAGAACTATAACTTTTTTCTTCCTTCTTCACATACTCCAGAGAAAATTGTTTTGGGTTTGGTTTTGGTTTAAGTCATACCATACTTTATGCTTTTTCTAGATCTTAGCCGGTGTGAAAGGCTGTTATATGAAGGATGGATTACACTTGCTTTGTATGACTTCAGATGGCAATCAGCATCATTTCTGCTAGTTTACATCTCATCCTTACTGCACAAACTAGCAAGAGTCCCATACTTCCATTGCCAATTAGTTTAGAATTTCCTTATTTATCCCAAACATTAACATAAGGACAAGAGACCTATAGAGTCCTTATTTGCTAACTTATAGGCAAATTTTATCAACCTTTTCACTAGAATAAAAACTCCTTAAAGCCAGGGACTATACATTTTTTTTTTCATTCTGGAATACCACTTTTTGGTACATTATACATGGTAGGCACTTAAATGTTTGCTGAATTGAATTTGGTTTCATGATTACCTTTTGTTATTCTTTAGTTGCTTTCAGTTGTGTCTGACCCGATATGGTGATTTCTTGGCAAAAATACTGGAATGGCTTGCCATTTCCTTCTCCAGCTCATTTTTTAGATGAGAAAACTGAGGCAAACATGATTAAGTGACTTGCCCAGAGACACACAACTAATAAGTGTTAGGGGCCAGATTTAAAGTCAGGTCTTCCAGAATCCAAGTCCAGGGTTTTATCCACTGGGCCACCAGATGCTATTAAAGTGTTCCTCCAGTTCATTTATTTGTAAGTGATGGACTGTTTTAGAAAATGCCTGACTCTTCAGCACTTGATGACCATGATGCTGTAATTGTTTGTCCTTTGTTTTCAAAGAGGACCAATGATTATCAGGAGGAGGAGGATGTCTTGACTTGCAAGTGAACTGGATTTAAGTGAGGCAGAGCTGTGCATAGTCATCAGCCTCACTCTGGTCATCAGAGTCCAGTGGTAACACACAGGTCAAGATGACTGGTAATGGCCCCAGATGCAGTGCGAGACCCTAGCCTTTTTAATCTCGGGTGTTTCACACATTTCAATTTGTCTGAAGCAATACCCATTCAGTCATTAAAGGCCAGGTAACAACTGAGACAAAAGATGGCCTAGTTTGCCTTTATAAAAAAATTAGTCTGGAAGGGAAAGACCCTCAGAGCTTCTGACCAGAACAGAAAAAATAATAGCAAGGTAAATGTTTAACAACTGACTCTGGGTGGAGAACTTGTATTCATGACATACTTTTAAATTTAATGGGCGGTATCAACATTTTCCTCTATAAAAGGTTCAAATTATCCCCGAAACTATTTTCTTTTAATAAATCCTTTGAAGTAGGTGATTACATTCATTTCTGATCCAGTGAATCATCAAACCATCAATAATGTAAATATTTGTTTAAACTGATAACGTTTTATGATCAACATTAAAGATCTTATACAGGAAAACCTTCAACCCCTCTCCCCCGTAAACCACTAAAAATCTTGAAAAAAAAAAAGAACCAAACCACTTTTGATTCAACTGGAAGATTGGAGCTTCAGGATGACTGTTACTGACAGTATTAACAGAAGTCTAATTGTAATGTTGCAAGAATGCATTAGTTTAAAGAGATATTTGTTTGGGGGATTTCTGTGTACTGAGTGTTCAGGAAGAATGATGTCCATTTGCCAGAAAAAAATAGGTTCCATAATACTCTTTGGTCAAAAAGATTATGAATGAAATTAATGGAAACTTTTGTTACAAAAAGGACCTTTAAGTCTTTCCTTAAAATAAGCCACCCAACTTCTGAAATTGTAAATCATATATATATATATGTATAGGATATATATATAGGATATATATATATATATAGGATACAGACACACACATGTGATATATATATATATGAAATTGTTCTGAACAAATTCCCATTTCTCTATTTGAAAAGAAGTTATCAAAATCAAGAAAAAAGTAATTATATGTGGAATAAATATTGTAAGGGATTCAAAGAGCATCTACAGCACTATTAATCATAATGATGTGATAAAATTGAAGTATACCTTATTCTCAAACATTTTCAGGTACAACCTAGTCAAGTTCAAGGATATCATTTTATTGCATTTAGCCAGCGGTAAAGACCAAACATTTCAAAGACAATAGACTTACAGAGCTTATTGGAAACTGGGCAAAAAGGGAAATGGAATGGTTTATGTAGCTTGAACTGTTTGATTTTTTTTTTTAATGGGTCATTAAATATGTATTACACAGGTTTTGGTTTTCTTTCTTTTTCAAAAGAGGGAGTGTAGGAGAGGAGGGGAGTGTTTTTTGTTAATTGAAAAAATAAAATTTAAAAAAATCAATAAAATGCATAAAAGTTCAACTGAAGAGAAACTATTTCCCCCCTGGCATGGAATTCTAAGAAGAATTCACCATGTGGGTCTTTATATAAGGGACATTAGATAACATCAGACAGTATCTTCAATTGTGGTTTAGAAAAAAAAATCCAGGAATGTTAGTCAAATATATGTTTCTTAAATCAACCTTCAAAGCTGAGGGCATAGCTTTAAATCTTAACTTAGGGAAGGCATTTCTGTGGGGAGCTAAGATAATATAGCAGAGGTACATAGCTGACTTAATACAGGGATAGATCTTAGAGCTTAGAAACCTAGAGGAATGCAGAGTTAATATGTGTTTTACTCTGTCTCTTTCAAGTAGCTACAGACTTTTGGCAAGTACTAGGTCATAGTCAATTCACATTTGAATTCTCTGAGTGCCTGAAATGCCAATATTCTGTTATGTTGATTAAGGAGGGATATAGTTGCCTTAGATTCTCGATGTGGGAGGAGGTAGCAGAGAGTAGTGTGGAAAGGGCACCATAACTAGATGGTCAAAACACTTGGGTTTGAATGCTGATTTTGCTTCTTTCTACCTGTATGACTTTGGGTAAGTCATTTGCTTTCTCAAGACCTATTTCTTCATGTATAAAATAAAGGAGTTCAGCCAGACACTCTCTAAGGTTCCTTCCTGCTTTAAATTCAAGAGGGTGTCGCTGACCTTATAAAGCCTCATCTGGTACCTGCTTCATAATCTGATCTCCCAATATATTAATATTCTCTCCTTATTTATGTTTCTTTGCATTTATTTGTCTGTGGATATGTGTGGTAGAGTAGAAAGAACCATGGATTTGAAATCAAAGGACTAAGGTTCAAATACCACATCAAACAATTTTCTGTGTTCTATGAGCAAAGCAGAAATATAGTAGCTCAAAAGCGACATGAGATGTACAAATTTAGAGACATCTTTCTCTCAGATGGACACATGGACTACTTGTGCCTGATCTGAGGTGGAGTCTTCCCAGCTTGAGTTTGTATTGTTCGGATCAGCCATAGTCAGACACATTGTACCTTGACCCGGACATAGTGATATCATTCTGATCCTCTTCGAGCTCAAAGGACAACAAGAACCACAACTTCTATGACTTTGGACTTATTTACACTAGTAAGAGTTTGGTTTCAGTGAAAAGATTGCATTAGATGGCCTCTAAGAGTCTTTCATTTTGAAATCTATAATTCTTGATATTTTTTTTTGCCCTCCACCCCCATTCCAGAGGACTGTGATCTCCTTAAGATCAGAGACTATTTTTTCTTATTTTCTTTCTTTTCTTTTTTCTTCCTTTTCTTCTCCTTTCTTTTTTTTTAAAATGTTTCTTTTGCATTCCTAGTTCTTTGTACAGTGCCTGGCACATGATGAGTGCATAATGCTGTTGACTAATTATAATGCAAGCTTTCTTAAGGGGGTGGAGGTGGGGTGGGAGGGAGACTTAGTGAATTTTTGTCTTTGTAGCCCTAGGGCTTAGCATAGTGCCTTGTACATAATGAGGCATGTAAATTTCCTTATCATTTCCTTTCTGTCTGCTTCATCAAAGTAACGTACTAACTGTTTCACTCTTACTACATTCCCATCTCTAGCCTGCCTATTTACTTCCTGACTTCACCTTCCCATTCTCCATGCTTTTTCCTTCATCAACAGATCAGTTGGCTTAAACTGTGGTTTGTTTCAGATGAAGCCCTCTGCTGCCCTCTGCTGTTTATGGTAAGACCCTTGTCCTTTTCCTGTGAGAACTCAGGAGAGATTCAGAGGGGGATAGATAGCATTGTACACAATGAAACCGATCATCCAGTCCTGGAAAGTCTTGACTTGTCTGAATATACCTGAAAAATGTAATGTAGGAAGTTTTTGTATGTTTGTTCGTTTTAATGAATTTTGGGCTCCAAGACAAGATGAGATTGTGGGAAACAATATGAGCCAACAAATAATGAATAATTGTGATTATAGCCTAATGGCAATTGTAGTCATAAAGCAAAATGGATTGTCTATTCATCAGTCTAGAGTACGGCAACATGGCATGATGAATGCAGTGCTACACTCAGAGTCAGGAAGCTCTTCATTCAAATTCCACTTTCTGAAATTTACCAGATATGTGAGCCTGGGTCATATGTTAAAGGGGACAGTTTTGCTGTATGTGGAATCAGAGGACTTAGGCTCAAATTCTGGCTCTGACATTGCATGTCTTACCTTGGGAAAGTTACTCAGCATCTCTTGGCTCCAGTTTTCTTGACTGGAAAATCAAAGTATTAGACTAGAGGAACTTTGAAGTCTCCTCTAGCTCTAAATCTATGACCCAGTAAGCCTAAGGCACTCAGGTTTCCCTGTGTAAAATGAAACTCTGAATACCTGTAGATCAAGGGTTCTTAATGGGGGGAGAGGGGACTATGAATTTTTAAAAAATATTTTCAAAGCTATATTCCCATATAATTGGTTTCCTTTGTAATCCTATGTATTTTGTTTTAGGTACTTAAAACCATTTTTCTGAGAAAGGGTCCATAGTCTTCACCAGACTGTCAAAGGGGTCCATGACAACACAAAAAAAGGTTAAAAACACTTGCTATAGAACCTATGATCCTATTTCTGTGCCTCTGCCCCTTCCCTGGGAATTAACTGGTAAGTGCCTGATATACCCAATACTATTTACAATACCAGATGTATGGGCTTTATCCAGATCATGTTTGTTTGTTCATTTGTTTTTGGTTTGGGTTTTTTCTGTTTGTTTGTTTGTTTTGTTTTGTTTTGCCTTAAATGTTATTGCTTCTCAAGAATTTTTACTGGCCTGTTAGATGCTTTCCATCCCTTGCCAAAAATCCATCATTTCTGTAATTTAAACTGTGCTTCAAAATTCCAGTTCCCATTCTCAGATATTGTTTTCACTTAATCTGTTTGCTTCAGTTTCCCCATGTAAAATGGACATGTTAATAGTAACAACCTTCTAGGATTGTTGTAAGAAACAAACGAGGTATTATCTCTAAAAGTCTTTCCAAACCTTAAAGCATTATCTAGATGTTAACTGTTATCATATAGCACATGAAGTTTTGCTAATCCTTAATAGCTGTTAATTTATTAGATCTTCACAACAACTGTAGGAGATTGGTAAAAATAATTACCCTCATTTTATAGATGGAAAAATGAGGCAGACAAAGCTTAATTGACTTGCCCAGGGTCACACAGACAGAAAGTATAAAGCATAAAGATTTTAGTGATTACTCTCCACATATCCCCTGCTATTTTGCACAGTTCTCTGGTTCCTCAGTGCCCTTCCTATGATAAGGTCACCAGAACTGAACACTATAGTTCAGATGTGGTCTCACTGTACAGAGTATAATGGGGCTACCATCTCCCTAGTTGCTAAATAATTCCATCACTAAAATCTTTATGCTTCGCTGGACACTAGGCTCTCTAGCTCCACATGCAGGTGAGGGGCAGAGAGGGAGAGGTTCAAGTTATTCAACAGGTAGACACATGAATAAGTTCAGCCATAATGAGATCTACAAATCTTGTTGTAACATGCCTCTGATCTTCAGAACATTCCCTCTATTTCCCTGAGTACTAAACTCTTTGGCTACCATACGATTGAGTATTTCTTGTGATGAAAAGCTCCCCACCTCGGGAAGCAGTTCAATCCACTGTTGAGTAGTTCTGTTTTTAAAAATATTTCATTATACTATTGACGAAATTTACTTCTCTATAACTTTCCCTCATTGATTGTTGTCGTTCGTCCTTCCTTCACCAAGAGGACTGTAGCAGCACTGGAAATAGCACTCCCAGTTGACCATAAATTCAACTTTCTACTGCCTTCCAGTGGTAGCTCTTTTATTCTAAGCAGGTCTTGCTTATTTCATAGCATAGCTATGTGACAGCAATCCAATCTGTAATGAAATTGATTTCTCTTCCATTGAGGATATGTTCTTATGGGAAAGGTCTTGTCATACAGGATAATATTGCACGTGGAAAAACAGTCAATCCAGTCATTTAATTCTCTTTGATTCTTTTTGAGAAAATGCCTAACAGCCCAACTGGAGGGGATGTTCTCCTATGAGAAAGGACATTTTGTCAGTACAAACAAGATGACTGTCCCATGGCAATTGCTGTCTTTTTCAGAACAATATTTAGCAATGAAAATCTAGCTTAGATCTTGGAAGCTAAAAAAATTTACTAAATATAATAGTTTACTTGTGAGTCTCTAACAGGGCTTCTTAAACTTTTTCTACTCACAACCCCTTCAGTGACTGCACTGCCACCCACAATTTAAGAAACAAGGGGTGGCAGAAGACCAGACAGAAGACAGAAAAAACATTTTTAATAACTTCAGTTTTCATAGGAGGCAATCTGGTAGAGTAAAAAAAATTCTGCCATTGGAGTCAGAAGACCTGAGTTCAAATCCTATTTCTGAGGCTGTTGCCTATGTGACCTTAGGCAAGTCTGGATTACAATGTCCTCTTGCTATAAAATAAGAGGGTTGGACTAGATGACTTGTGGAGTACCTTTTAGCTCTAAATCTGTGATAATTTTAAGATAATTAGTATTTATCATTTATTATTTATTATCTATGGTGTTGGGGAAAGGGGAGTAAAGCAGATTTATATTTGAAATTAGGTAGTATATATGCAAATATTCCAATTCTCTGAGGAAATAATCCACTAAGGGAAGGTCATTTGTCTGCAGTGTAACAGAGAAAGCTTGGGATTGAAATTGCAGCATGAATAAGTGACACAAATTTGACTAAGCTCCAATTCCATATGTGATTTATCATTGATGATAATCATAAGTTATTTGTGCCTATTGACTCCCATCATTTCATATCTTTCTTATGCCCTTGTGTTCTATCTTAATATTATGGTTATTGGCATATGTGTCATATCTTTCTCAT
The DNA here is from genome assembly GCF_028372415.1 of Notamacropus eugenii. Taxonomy (NCBI): domain Eukaryota; kingdom Metazoa; phylum Chordata; class Mammalia; order Diprotodontia; family Macropodidae; genus Notamacropus; species Notamacropus eugenii. The sequence continues at coordinate 103,819,242 of NC_092874.1, read as the reverse complement.
CAGATTCTAACCTCCATAAGGTAAGACCTGCATGATCCATTATTGTGGCTCCCCACAGCCTCAGGAAGTATACAACATAGAGTAGGCACTTGTCTACAATATGCATGGTATTATGTGAGGCTGATGCTGTTCATCCTTGATTTTAGAAGAAGTCTGATGACATCACTGGTGATGTATTTACTTAGGTGTGAACTGGGTTGAAGTGAGGTAGAACTGTGTAAAGTTGTGAGGCATTAAAAATACAAAAACAGAAAACTCTCTTCCCTGCAGAGCCTCACATTATTCCTATGGGGTATTAAATGCAAGGTAATTTGAAAAAAAAGAGAGAGCTCTAATTAGGGAGATGAAAGAAAACTTAATGCTGTAGTTGGTACTTGATCTGGCTCCTGAAGAAAAATATGGCTATGGAAAGCCAGAGATAAGGATTTTAATTTCAATCCTAAACAACCTGGTCAAATGCACAAAGGTAAGAGACGGAACAGAATGGCAAACAGCTAGTTTGTAGATAGATGTGTGTGTATAATACATTTATTTCTATATAATATATGAACATACATGAAATAAGGATGGAAAGGTAGACTTGAGCTAGGCCATGGAGGACTTTAAATGCAGGTTGGAATAGTTTGTATTTGATCCTCGAGGAAAAGGGGAGTTGCTAAAATAATTTTTGAGTAGGGGAGTGATACGGTCAGACACAAGATGATTATTTTGTTAACTACGTGGAGGGGATTAGAAAAGGGAGAGACTAGAAGAATACAAAAAAAATTGGTAGGCTATTATAATAGTCCTGATAAGAGATAAGGACCTGACATAGTAAGCTACTCACCCTATGAATAGAAATAATGGAATGGATGTGAGAGATATTATGAAACAAAAATTGAGAAGACTTATGACCTAATTGGATATGAGACTGGAGGTGGTGGTGGAGGGAGTTAAAGGAGAGGGAAGAACCAAGGATGGTTTCCAACCTAGCTAATTCAGAGGCCTGTAGTATCCTAAAAAGAAATTCTGCATATAGGCGATATGGAATTATGGGGTAAGTAGGAAATAATGAGTTTCATTTCTCTCATCTTGATTTTGAAATGTTGAGGTATCCAAAAGTTGAACTTCCAACCGAAGAAGAGGTTTTGAGGGCCATTAAGCTCCTTTCATGTGGCAAAACACCTGGTACTGATTCTATTCCAGCTGAGATTTATAAGGTAGGGGGACCACTGGTCATACAAAAGCTGACTGAAATTTTCCAGGTTATATGGCAAGAGGAGGTTATCCCCCAGGAGTTCAAGGATGCTTCCATTGTCCATCTCTGTAAAGGTAAAGGGAATAGATTGTCCTGCGACAATCACAGGGGAATCTCTTAGTCATTGCTGGAAAAATTCTTGCTAGAGTCCTCCTTAATAGGCAGATCCTTCACCTGGAAGATGGTCATATGCCTGAGAGCCAGTGTGGCTTCAGCAAGGACCAAGGAACAGTCAATGTGGTATTTGTTGCCCGACAACTCCAGGACAAATGCCAGGAGAAGAACAGAGGTCTGTACACAATGTCTGTAGATCTGACCCAGGCCCTTGACACTGTTAGTCATGAGGGCTTGTGGAAAATTATGTCAAAATTTGGTTGCCCAGAGAAGTTCATCAATATTGTGCATCAATTTCATGATGGCATGTTTGCCCAGGTTCTGGATAATGGGCAATGCTCTCATGCCTTCCCTGTCACCAATGGAGTGAAACAGGGCTGTGTGCTTGCTCCCATGCTTTTTAGCATGATGTTTTCAGCCATGTTGACAAATGCTTTCAACGAGGATGAACATAGTATCAAGGTCAACTACCATACTGATGGTAAGTTTTTCAATTTGAAAAGGCTACAAGGCAAGACCAAAGTGGAGGGAGTGTTGGTGCATGGTTTTCTGTTTGAAGACCGTTGCACACTCAGTGCAGCCTCTGAAGCTGAGATGCAACAAAGTATGGATCAATTCTGTGCTGCCTGTGCTAATTTTGACCTAATAACTAATACCAAGAAAACATAGGTGCTCCTTCAGCCACCACCACACCATCCATACAAGGAACATCAGTCACAACAAATGGAGAAGTTTTGAATGTTGTGGATAAGTTCACTTACCTTGGTAGTGTACTTTCCAGGGATGTACACATTGACAATGGGGTTGATGTAGGCATTGCCAGAGCTAGCTCAGTGTTTGGGAGGCTCTGAAGAAAAGTTTGGGAGAGAGGAGGTATTAGACTGACTACCAAACTGAAGGTCTACAGAGCTGTTGTGCTGACCTCATTGTTATATGCTTGTGAAACAGGACAGTCAACCAGCGCCTTGCCAGGAAACTGAATTGTTTCCATTCGAACTATCTTAGGAAGATTCTGAGGATCACCTGGCAGGATAAGGTACAAGATACTGAAGTCCTTGCTTGAACTGAACTGCCAAGTATTCAAACTATGCTTCAGAGAGCACAATTCCAATGGACTGACCACGTTGTTTCAATGCAAAATGTACGCTTACCAAAAAGACTATTTTATGGAGAACTTGCATGGGGCAGGAGATCACATGGTGGCCAGAAGAAACGATACAAGGACACTCTCAAGGTCTCTCTCAAGAACTTTGGATTTGACTGTGTAACATGGGAGACACTGGCACAGGACTGCTCAGCATGGCGTGCCCACATCAGAAGAGGTGCTGTGCTCTATGAGCAAAGCAGAATTGAGACAGTACAAAGTAAACACAGGAAGTGCAAATTTGGAATATCCACACCAAATATTCACACAGACTATCTGTGCCCAACCTGTGGTAGAGCATTCTGAGCTCATATTGGTCTGATCAGCCACAGTCGGACACACTGAAATTTCACTTTATCATGGTGATGTCATTTTGGTCCTCTTTGAAGACGAAGGACAACAACCAGCATACACCAAATGAGAATTACATACAGTACTTAGTAAATTTTAAAGTGCTATAGAAATGCTGGCCATCATCATCATCAGTCATCATCATGCCAGTAATGAGTTTAGAAAAGAGATTATGCCTGGATATGTCCATCTGAGAGTCACCTGTTGTCATGATATGTACTAGAAGCTAAGAAAGGAGCAGAGGACATAATTTCATAAAAGTATCACATAAGCCATTAATGCATAAATCCTAAGTCTTTATCATGGTTCTTTTTAGCTAACTCAGGGAAAGCCCACAGCTTTAATTTTAACAAGAATATGTAAGGACAATGGGGATGGGAGTGGGGAGAGACAAAGGAAAAATACAATCAAAGAGATCTCTGAAACCTTGGATGTGGTGATCTTTAGGCCATGGCAGGAGGAGCAACAGAAGAACTAAGAGAGGGACATATATGGTCTTTTGAAGAGGCTACTTCAAACTTGTCACAGACAGCTTAGTTAAGCTTTCAATGACTCCTCCTCATTGATGGGCAGGACAACTACAGTCCCATCATCTCCTCAACACAGTGACTTAATGATGAAGCAAATGTAATAGGTTTCGTAGGGAGAGGTCAGACTCTCACACAACCAATTGATTTCCAAAGTGGTAAATAGCAATGTTGGTACCCAAAGCAATTATATCATCTAGTTATTTTCTGGACCTCTTTTGCCATTTGGATTAGTCTGTTTTTAAGACGTTATTTTCTTTAGCATTTTGGGGGAGTCTCCTTTACCAAGTTGTTAACTCATTTTTCATGATTTTCTTGCATCACTCTCATTCCTCTTTCCAATTTTTCCTCTACTTCTCTTACTTGGTTTTCAAAATCCTTTTTGAGCTCTTCCATTGCCTACCACCAATTTGTACTTTTCTTGGAGGCTTTGGATGTAGCAGTTTTGACTTTGGTGTCATCTTCTGGTTGTATATTTTGATCTTGTTTGTCACCAAAGTAAAATTCTATAGTCTGATTTTTTTTCCTGCTGTTTGCTCATTTTTCCCAGCCAATTTTTTGACTTTTTAACTCTTTGTTAATGTAGGATTCTGCTTTCAATGTGTATTATCCCAATCTTCAGGGGTTTTGTGCAGCTGTTTTCAGAGATATTTCTGAGGACCTGTAAAATTTTCTGTTCTTCCAATGCGGTATAATCAAAAGAGAGATGTTTAGTCCTCTTCTAGTCTGTACTCTGATCTGTGAGCAACCACAAGTACTCTTTTCTGTCTTGCAACTGTGAGGAGGATTTCCTCTCTACCACTGCCACAAGCTCCACTATGCCAGCACTCCTCCTGTCCCCAGGAGTGCCACCCAGGATTGTGATCCAGATGGAAGCATGGGCAGAGCAAGGAAATCCTGCCTCCATGCCAGCAAAGAAATCCCTGCAATCCCCCTCTGATCAGTCACTTGATTCCCCACACTGACTGTGGGCCAAGAACTCTGCAAGCAGGCACAAAAGCAGCTGCTGCTTCTGACCCCCCCCCCCCCCCCCCCATCTCTACCTCCTTGAGGCTGGGGGTTGATGTGCTCTTTTGTCACTCAGGTCTGACAGATCTTCTCTACTGACCTTCTAAGTTGTCTTTGGTATTTGTTGTTTGAGAAGTTTGGAAACCACCACAGCTGCCAGTGATTCAGTGCACTCCTCTTTCAGACTGGTGAAACAGACCTTTCCTATCGACCTTCTAGGTTGTCTTGGGCTGAAGATTTGTTTCATTCCATCATTTTGTGTGTTCTACTGCTCTAGAATTTGTTTAGAGCTGTTTTTTTTTTACAGGTATTTGGAGGGTTTTGGGGGGAGAGCTCAAGCAAATCCCTGCTTTTACTCTACCATGTTGGCTCTACCCCTAGTTATTTTCTAACAAAAAAAAAAACAAAACTCTTTTTCTAGATAACTAGCTCCAACATTTCTAGCAGAACAAAACAATCTGTGAAAATGTAACAAATTGTAAAGCTTCATAATTTTTTTAAAAATCATTTTAAAAATGTTTATACCCTCTAAATTTCAGGACCCTGAGGAAAAATAATGATCACTCCACCCTAACTATTAGTTCTATTGGTTTTAAATGTATGGCAAAAACATGCAAAAAACTGAATGGTAAATCAGATGGGGAAAAGAAATACAAGTTATGAAAGCGTCAAGAAATGACAGACACAGGAGGCATCTACAGAGGGGAGGCAGCTTGTTACAAGTGAATCTTATCTTATAGCTCTCAGCAAAGGCCCACAAAATAAGTTATTTTGGACTATCTCTTAGGGATAGAAATGAAATTGACATTCATAGGAACTGGCTGAACAGGGATCTTTGCAATCGCTCTGTGCTCTTTCACATGCTTATGGATGGCATGCTACTAAATCTGTAGATGACACAAAGCATTGAGGGAGGGCACCATATTGAATGACAGAGGTCAGATTAAAAAATATCTTGTCAGGCTAACACTTTTGTCTGACTCTAAGAACATGATGGGAATAAATATAAATTATTACAGAAGTTAAAAAGCAATTTCTCAACTATAAGGTAGGAAAGGCAAAGTCATGGCTAGAAAGCAGTTTGTCTGCAAAAGACCCTGGGTTTTTGTGAACTCCATATTCAATGTGAGTCAACAATCTGAAAGACAGCTAAAAAAAGGAATCTTGAAAAGAAATCTTAAACTGTATTATCAGAATAAGAGTGTCCAAAACAAGAGGTGAAAATTCACCTGACTTTGCTCTGCTCAGACCACATCTAGAAATTTATGTTCAGTTTCTAAGTGCCACATTTTAGGAAAGATGAAGAAAGCTGGAGAGTACTCAGAGAAGTGCAACAAGAATAAGGAAGAGACATGAATAGAGGTTAATAGAGCTGTTTAGGGGCAGCCAGGTGGTACAGTGGATAGAGTGCTGGGCCTGGAATCAGGCTGACTCATCTGCTGGATTCAAATCTGGCCTCAGATACTTGCTAGTTATGTGACCCTGGGTAAGTCACATAACCCTGTTTGCCTCAGGTTTTGTAAAATGAGCTAGAAAAAGAAATGATAAACCACTCTAGTATCTTTGCCAAGAAAACCCCAAAAGAGGACATGAAGAGTCAGACACAAATGATCAACCACTGAACAACAACATGTTGTAGAAAGGATTGTAGTTCTGGTATGGGGTGGAATATATGCATTCTCAAGGCCCTCCAACTCTGAGATTCTTTGATTCCATGACCCAACCCAATACCCAGAGGTGCTCTGAAATATGAATCTATGGAAGGCGCTAGTATAGATATTAAACAGCATCTATGAAGAGTGAAACTTTCCTTACTATCCCCTACCAACAAAGGTGGGAGCGGGTACCTTTAGGGCATATAAAATTCACTCTCACATCCCACCACATGTCAATATTGATGGCCACTGGATGCCACAACAACCCCCAAGACCTTGCCTTTCCATCCTCTGAACTGAATAACCTATGAGAGGCACTGACCACCATAGGGTACCAAGTAGATAGAGCTCTGTGATGAGAAAATAGAGTATTCTTCCATTCTTTAACTTGTCTTCTCTTTCTTGTTACTGGTGGGGAAACGAAGGGGTAAATCTTGGAACTGTCATGTTTCTTCAGAGAATCTTTTTAGTGATTTCCTCAGAGCACCCATCACTTCCTCGTTCTTCAGGCTATAAATCATAGGGTTCAGCATAGGGGCCACTGTAGTATAGAATAAGGCAAGCATCTTTTCATGTTCTGCTGAGGAGGTGGCCTGGGGTCGCATGTAGGTGAAGATCGTGGCCCCAAAGCAAAGGGACACCACAGTGAGATGGGAGGCACAGGTTCCAAAGGCTTTGCGACGTCCCTGAGTAGAGTGGATACGCAGAATGGCTTTAACAATCTGGGCATAAGAGAACAAGACGAAGGAACAGGGCAACATGATGACCACAAAACCTGAGAAGGTCACCATGATTTTGTTGAAGGAAATATCCACACAAGCCAAACGCAGGACTGCTAGTGTCTCACAGGCAAAATGATTGATGACATCCTTACACAGGGGAAGTCGAAAGGTAATGATCGTCTCCATGAGTGAGTTCAGGAAACCAGCAGCCCAACAGACAGCAGCCAGAGCCATGCACAACCCTCCATGCATGATGACTATGTAGTGTAGGGGAAAGCACACTGCCACATAGCGGTCATATGCCATTGCTGCCAGCAGGAAGAACTCAGTCCCACCCAGTCCCAATGAAATATAGAACTGAAAAACACAGCTATGGAATGGGATAGACTTCCTTGAAGATAGAAAATGAATAAGCATTTGTGGGACAGTGCTGTTTATATAGCAAATATCCACAAAGGACAGAATGCTAAGGAAGAAGTACATGGGGGTATGGAGTCTGGTGTCCAGCCTGATCAGGTGCATGATAAGGAAGTTTCCCAGCATAGTCACCATGTACATAGACAGGAAGAGGACAAAGAGGTAAATCTGAATTTTCCGGTCATTAGATAGCCCTAAGAGAATGAACTCATTCACCCATGTCTGGTTGTTATGGGCCATGTGAGGGTAGTTCTATAAGGATGGGAGCAATATAATGGAGTGCTGATGCTCTGATTCTAGAAAAAAAAATATTTTCTTGTAAATTGTTGCCAGATCCTACTCATATATCCTCAGAAGAAAGGAAAGCATTTACATGTATCATCTCAAAAACCCAATTTGGGTAATATGAGATTAATTCCCTTATGACATCACCGTCAGATGAAAGGTAAACAACTATTATTTTCATTTGACTATTGAGAAAAACTGAGGCTAAGAAATTTTAAGTGCTTCCCAAGTTTTTACTACTATCTAGCATTCATTCAGTCTGAGAGGGAAAGCTGATTTTTTTTCCCCATGGACAATATCTGAAAATGTAAATTTCTGAAGTCTTGCCAAGATCCTTTTTGTCCCATGGTATGATTGATTTTCATATTTCCCCCACTTTTCCCCCTTGGGATCTCATCATCTCCACCACCTTCTTCTCAGGCTAAACAGAACTCCCAGTGGAATACATCCTTGCCACCCAAAGCACTCATACTGTTCTCCTTAAGCTATGTCAGAATCTGAAAGTCTGATTTTCCATCCTTTCAACTTTGTAGTCACTAAAATGTCTCTTTCCATTTTAGAAGGAAGATTACAAATGATAAATTCTGGGGAAAAAAACCTCACAAACAAACAACCATTTTGAAAAGAAGCATGGAGAAATAAATCACTAATACATTTTCTAGGGATGACATGCACAAGGGAATGAAGACTTCATTGGCCAAAATCAATTTTGTTTTACAAATTTGTTTTACAAAATCTGGGTCACTGAACTTAGACTGAGAATAGAGAATCTCAGACCTCCACTTTTTCCTGCTCCTTTGAAATTATGAGCTTCCTGTAGAATGAGAAAAACAGAAACAGTTAGAATGCCAATAGAGACATATACTGCCTATCATTCCTATCAAACTTTATTAATGAGGTGTCCATATTATCAAGAGTATAGAATGCTGAGAGGAGAAAAACATGAGATAGACTGTAAAAGAAAAGGGTGGTGTGTGTGTGTGTGTGTGTGTGTGTGTGTGTGTGTGTGTGTGTGTGTGTGTGTGTAGAAAGTGAATGCCAAGTAGAAATTTTTTAATTTTACTCAAGTAGTAGGGAGTGTTTTGAACACTTGACTGAAACGAACAATTCTGAATGCATGAAAAGGATTATTTTGTCATTGCTACACTGAATAGATAAATAGCAGCTAAGGAGGAGTGGGGGAGAGTGAAGATAAGAGCAATATAGTTCTGCAGTGATGGAGGGTGTGGTACCAAGAACCTGTATTTGTGTGGTGACATTTGGAAGAGATGGAAATAGATTTAGAAAAAGGAAGCAATATACTTGGGAACTGATTAATCACTAGCATTTATATGGTGCCTCAAGGTTTACAAAGCACTTTACGTATGTTACTCTATGTGCTCCTCACAGAGATCCTGTAATGATATATGGACAATAGAGGCACAGAAGTATCAAAGATAATCCCAAAGTTACAAATGGGGACTATTGGGTGAGTGGTAGGGACAGGGAAATAGTGAAGTCAGAAAAAGATTTAGAGCAGAAAGATAATGAGTTCAGTTAAGGACATGATGGGTTTGGGGCATTGGTGGGACATCTGAGTGGAGACATCCTGTTGGAAATGTATGTGCCTATTATCTCCCTGATAGAATGTAAGCACCTTGAGGACAGGTACTGCTTCATTTTTATCCTTGTATCCCCAGTGCCTATCACAATGCTTAGCACACACTAGGAATTTAATACATGCTTGTTGGTTGATTGAGTCCTTTCCAGACATAATGAATGAATAACTTGTCAAAATGCATGTAGGTAGAAGAATGCAGAACACAGCTGAGGAGTATCTAGAAGTCCAAGCTGGCTAGGTGGCCAAATGCATGGAAAGAAAGTGAAAGAAGACTGAAAAGGCAGTATGAGTTAGACTGTGGAGGTCCTTAATTACCAGTCTATTTAGCTACTTTGGATGTCATAGATACATGTCTCTATACATAAACTCTTCATCTAAAAAAATACTTGCAGACATCTACTTACCTACATACATTTGACAGTGTGTACATATTTATTTGCCTATTCACCTATCCATATGCATTCACCTGTTCTGCATCTATATAAAAATGTACATGGCTGTGGTTGTGTGTACACAACTCTAATAGCCATTCACATGTATCCCCCACCAGAAGTGGGGAACCTTAAAGGATTTGTCCTATGAAGTTCGGATTCAGTCAAAGGCTGCAGTGGAGGACCTAGAGGACCATACGTGGCCTTGAGGCCACAAGTTTCCCACCCCCGCAATGCTTTCATAATCACATGGACTCAACAAATTCATTAAATGAATTTCCCTTGCAATCTCTGCCTCCAAGAAATTTTTTTAAAAGTCTGCATCAGGACAACTCAGAATATGCACAAAGAAAACATGCAGAAAAGGTAGACAATATGCAGATGAATAAAAAAATATAGGAGGAACAGAAAATGAGTGAAACAGAATGGGTGGAAAAAAATGAGATGGGAACATAGAAAGGAGTAAGAGAATACATATATAGTCAAGACAAGTAAAGTATGAATGTGGCAGGAAGAGGAGAAAGCAGAGAGCCAGGAAGAGGACAGGAAGGGTCAGAAGAAGAGACTTTGGGGAAAAGGAAGAAAAAGGAGAAATCAAGGAGATGTTTCCATGAAAAAGGCAAAAGCAGAAAGAGGAAATGAAGGAGTCCAAAGAGAAGAGCAAGGGCCATGATAAGACAGGTCAGATCCATAATCATAATCCTAAGTCATTTTACATGTTCCTATCATATATTCAGTAGTAATAAAATATTTAGATGGTATTTTATGTTCCTCCAAAATTATCTTCCCAGCTACTTTATGAGAGTTATGGTGCAGATGTTATTTTCCCTATTTTGTAATGTGGCACAGTGAAAAGAGCACAGGCCTCGGTCAGGAGACTTGGGTTTGAATGAATTAGATGTGTGATCTTAGAAAATTCACTTAGTTTTACCTTTTAAAAAAATAGGATAGTAATAATATATGCTTCTGTATGTTGTTCTTCTCGTTTGTCCTTCGTTCTGGAAGAGGACCATGACATCAAAATGACAACATGACTTGCAGTTGAATTTGATTTGAGTGAGGGAGGGCTGTGCAAGGTCACCAACCCCACTTTACATGCCACTGTATGACTTAATGGACAAAGGATCTTAGAGCCTTAGAGACAGGAAGACCTGAGTTCTAGTCCTGCAAGGGATACATATTAATTGTGTGACCATATGGAAACTACTTAGTCTAGCGTCCTAGGTAGTGCTCTAATACAGTTTCTTCTTAATCTCTCTCTCTCTCTCTCTCTCTCTCTCTGTCTTTATCTCTCTCTCTCTCTCCCTCTCTCTCTCTGTCTCTGTCTCTGTCTTTATCTCTCTCTCTCTCTCTCTCTCTCTCTCTCTCTCTCTCTCTCTCTCTCTCTCTCTCCCTCTCTCTCTCTGTCTCTGTCTCTGTCTTGATCTCTCTCTCTCTCTCTCTCTCTCTCTCTCTCTCCCTCCCTCCCTCCCTCCCTCCCTCCCTCCCTCTCTCTCTCTCTCTCTCTCTCTCTCTCTCTCTCTCTCTCCCTCTCTCCCTCTCTCTCTCTCTCTCTCTCTCTCTCTCTCTCTCTCTCTCTCTCTCATTGGCCCCCCTTTGACACTCTAGTGCAGCTGATGTACCCCTTCTCAAAATAGTGGTTTTAAATGTATAAAATAAAATCCATAGAATCAAAAAGGAAACCAAATATTTAAATACGCATACCAAAATGTACTTTTTAAAAGGTCATGCTTTGCAGGTGTGTATATCCAGATCTGTGTTGGGCAAGGGTCTTTTTTTTTTAGTAACAAGGTCTGTTCCCAGTGGCATGCTTATTGTCTACATAGAAAGGGGAGCAGTCTTGCCTTCATGTCTAAGTCTGACTGAAGGAAATCACTCATATGCTTTTAGCTGAACTTGTTAACAAATTCTCAAGTGGAATGTGAAAGGACACAGGCAGGAGCAAGGGAATAGGAGGAAGGAGAGAAGGGGAAAAGATAGGGGGAATAGGAAGATGTAGCAAACAAAGGCTTTGCACCTGAAAAAAAAAACTATGGATGCTTGGTTGGTCAGCTTTCTTTGGATGGGACTGTCTCCTTATATCATACTTTCCTTCCTATTCTTCTCTCAGCTCTACTACTTTTGATTTCAGTCTCTTTTCTGAAATTGTTTCTTTTTCCTCCTTTTCATCTCTTAGCATGTCAATGTGTGTATTATCAGAGTATATATTAATCGTTGAATAAATGCTTGTTACTGAATTTATGCATAAAGGAAATAAACTGTGAAAGATATGGGCACTCTGAAAAATGTGGGTACTATATAAGGTTAAGATATAATCAACATTATAATTAATGTCATAATAAAGCATCATTCCAGCATCTGAATATAAAACATTTTTTTTGTATATGGATCCAAACCCCATATAGTTACAGACCTAGGGATGAAAGTATCACAAAAAGATCTAGAAGTAACTTTGGAGACCATGTAGTCTAACCTTCTCATTTTTGTAGATGAGGAAACTGAGGACCAGAGAGGCTTTTTAATTTTCCCAAGGCCATGAAGAGCCTCAATTTGACCCCAGGACACCTGATTTCAAACTCACTACATCTCTCTACAACTCACTACATCATATGTTTGCAAAGGTTGATATTTGGGGTAGGATGGCTCTATTTACTTATTGAAACAGTTTTGTTTCACCCTTACTATTTATCCCATGCTCTTTATTTTGGATGATGTAGTTCTCCCATATATGGTCCCAGTGTCACTGACTGGGTCTGAAGAATCTAATTAGTGTCGGGAGAACAGGAGCTAAAAACAAATGAGGAAGCCATGTTTATTCTGATTTCACTGTTTATCAACTCCCCTAACAAGGCTAGGATTTGAAATAAGGTTTAAAATATTAGTTGAATTTTCACTCTTCAATCACATGTTTACTAAGAGTCTACAATATCCTCTGCACCTTACCTCCCTTCACTCCCTTTACTTGGGGACATAAAGCAAGCTGCCAAGAGGCAAGTTTATGTTTGGTCAAAGGGAAAACTTGTTAATGATTGGAATTATCCAAAAATTAAGTAGGCTGACTTGAGAAGTAGTGGGCTTTTTCTAACTATCTTCAAGAAAAGACTGGATGGCCACTTCTGCAGTTTATTACAGAGGACCCCTTTTGTGTATAAGTTGAACTAGAGGGCTGCTGAGGTCCCTTCCAACCAAGATTTTGAAAACAATATTACTTATAAACTTCCATGTTACCAAAGCATAAATATGTAAAGCAAATGGAAAGGAAATAAGTTCCCTGTCAACATGTTCCTAAAAAGAAAAAACTTTGTCACTTAGTGGGTCATTGCTGAAGTGAGCACTACAGTCCATGCATGGATGCTGCCTTCACTCCCTCAATTCACAGCAAAGCAGATTTCCACAGGCTCAGAAAAGATAAGTAAATCCCTCTGCAGGAACCAGCCTTGTGACCTCATCATTTAGGAAAGAGCTAGGAACCACAAGGTTGACATCTGGCCCAGATATCCACTGCAAGAGTGAGGAGTCCTGTCATAGAACCTTGGTCTCAGCTGAGAATCATCTGAGTTGGTGGAACCCCACCCTGGCTACCTTTCTCCTGCTTCCTCACTCAGTCATAATCTGTCTTAGGAAGCACTAGAGCACCCACAATCTTTTAGAACTAGATATACAACTTGTCACCTGCCTCTCTGGTTACCAAACTCCAAGTCATTTTTGCAGAAGTTATGAAGCCAGAAGGAGCCAATGGATTTCAGAAAGCCTGCTTTCCCAATACACACTGAAGTCATGAAGGCCCACAGCCATGTGATGAATCCAAGAAAACAGCTGACTCACCTCCAGTCCAGGAGGCCATCCTTTGCATGGGAAGCAAGGGCAGGAGTGAACAAAGTATAGGGGTTGAAACAAGAACAGACAACTTTTTTTGACCTCAGGGAGGAAATCTCAAGAGGCCAATTATTATTTTTGTTATTTGCTTGTTAAATTCCTGTTATTTTCCCTCTCAGTCCCTCACCTGTATTTCAGACTTTCCAAATTTAGTATTTTCTTTCTCTGTCCCAGAAGTAGCTGCCTCACCTCATGAGGTTCATTAACGGGCATTCCCCAAGGTTTCTAGTGACACTACCTTTGGATATTTGCATCATTTTAGCAATGGGATGTCCATATATTTGTCAAGGAATGTGTGTGACCCCCATTCAATTCAAGTAAACTTTTATTAATCACCTAAAATATGCAAAGTATTGTGCAAGGAACTATTGAAGATAGATTGTGCACGAGATAAAGTTCCTGCCTTTATGGAATATAGAAAATGATACAGAAATATTAAATATTGAAGAAGTTTTATAGTGAATATCAAAATACCAGGTCCATGGGTGGGGTGGATAGACAGTTTCTAACTTGGAAGAGGGGGTAGTCAAGAAGGTCATACTAAAGAGGACACATTTCACTTCAGCTTAAAAAAATTGGACAGTAAAAGAAAGGAATGGGAACACTTCAGGCATTGAGAACAGTATGATCAAGGAGCCTTACACTATTAAATCTCACAGAGTTGTTCCTCGGAAAGTCCTTAAAACTCTTAAAGTACTATGGTAAGGTCAGCTCTTACTTTCATTAAGATCCTAACCTGCATATAGTTGCAAAAAGAAAATACCAATGTTCATTTTTCCTTTTCTCTTTAAGAACCAATCATATTAATGGTTGACAAAGACAGTGGTTAAACTCATGTTCTTCGTGCTCATTTAATCTTTACAAAACATTGTGAAATAGGAAGAAACATTATGGTCAAAATAATATTATATTAGAGATTGATGACTCTGGGTTCAAATTCGGGTCCTGCTACTTGCTACTTTTGTGACTTTGAATAAGTCACTCTTGGGAATTTTGTTTGTTCATCTATAAAATAATGGGTCAGAGAAGGTCATCCCTCAGGTCCCTTTTACAAATGAGTGAATTGTGATTCAGATAAGTTGAAGTGGTGTGTTCAAACTCAGATGTCTAGACACACAACTGGGAAGAAGATGGAATCAAAAGGGCTACTTCCTAGACTATATTGTATAATCTTAATAGAAAATAAAGTTATTAAAGTCTATAGGAATTTTTTCCATCCTTCATGTAGTCCCTCTGTTTTCAGATGAAAGAAATGTGAGATGCACAAATTTAAAGACATTTTCACCCCATATGATCTTATGGACTATTTGTGCTCGATCTGTGGTAGAGCTTTCCACGTTTGCGTTGATCTGATCAGCCAGAGCTGGACACACTGTACCTTGACCCCAACATAGTGATGTCATTTTGAACCTCTTCGAGAATAAAGAACAACAACCATCACCACTTGAACCTGTCCTGAGAAGAATTGATTCTATCCCTTTGCCTTCCCTTTTGGAAGTTTTAAAGAAGTTCATTTAAAGAAGTTCACAGAACCTCATAGTTGGAAGAGAACTCAGAGGCCATCCATTCCAGCCCATACCTGAATAATAGTCACCTTTAAAACAGAATCAACAAGTGATTATCTAGCCTTTGCTTAAAGACCTCCAGTTAGAAGAAACCCAACTTTCTTCAAGAAAGTCCATTTTATTTGGGGATAGTGTGAGTTACAAAGAAAAGTTTTTAAAAAGACAGAATAGTACATGGTAAGTGTAACATTCTCTCATTTTTGCAGATCTGTAATAATGAGAACTTGATCACTTTTACTACCTCCTATAAAGATCAGAACCCAGGATCCAAATTGAAATTCTCTATTAATGATCACCAGCATATCCAAAATATCTCACCCTTTCTTTCCTCCCCTTTTATTTCAACTACAAGGATATGACAGCAAAAACTGGTTCAGGAAAGGATGCAAAAAACTTTAGAAATCCTTTTAATTTGGAAAAACCATGAAGTACTGTCATACTTTAACATGGGCCCATACTTTGGTTTTATGAGCATGAAGCTTAACTGTGGATTATTTAAGCAAATAAACTATGAGAATGGTCATGATAGAAAAAAAAGAATTAGACAAACTGTTATCTGCTCTGCTTCTGACAGATAAAGACAGCTCCTGTGGATTTCCGGAAAAGTGAAGCTCCATCACCACTTTGACATATGCTAGGTATGTGATTTCTTATCCTAACACCTCCTATAGTTCCCTTTTCTCCCTAAGTGGTCTGTAATTCCTTCATTTCTATTCTGTTGGCTCTCCTACAATCAACCAAGCAATAAGTATTAGTCCTCCTTTCATACCACCCATTCATTCTTTGGTTCTTGAATTTCATCACATGAGTAGATCATGATTTGAAATTCTATCTCTTACTCCTTTCCTTCCCTCTTATCTTTTTCCTTCTGAATACTATATATCACCATCCACAGTCCAACTCTAGTCATTGATCTCATCCCTTCCTCAGTTACATTCAACTTCCTTTCTCTTGTCTAACATCTCCTCTTTGAGTCAAACTGTCAAACTGCTTTCTCCTCCTCTTCCTACTCCTTGAGTCCCTCTGTTTTAGCATGAGCCCTTATCCTTGCCTCCTCCTATTCAGATCTTCCTTTTCCTTCATCTCAAGTCCTGTTGCTTCTTTTTAAGTCTTCCCATATTTCCTTTTCCTGAACCAAAACCATCCAAATTTTTGTCACATTTTCTTCTCCCTTTTATCCTTTTCTCTTTTCTACCAATCAGGTCTTCCTCCCAACCAAATCAGAAGGGAATTTATAAAACCTTATCCAGCTACCACAGAAGAAGCAAGCTGGGAAATAAAAATAGAGTGTAAGTTCCTTTCAAATTCCATAGAGATGAAAGGGCATGTGCCAAATAAAGGGGAGACATATTTGCCAAGCTTTGAGGGAGGAAAGAGGTAAATGTGAGGAATTCACTATGAATTGATCAAGAGTGAAAGAGGCACATTCATTGGTGCCACCCAAGCAAGATAAGGTTTCAGGGGTATCTAAGGAGATAGTTACCTATGAAAAGTAGACCTGTGGGACCAAGGAAGCCATATGAGCCAAAAGAGGGACCAAAGGAAGCCATGTAACCAAGCCATGAGCTGAAAATCTTAAAGAACCCAGAGGCATTCTCATCATAGGATTAAAAGAGCTTTCCCTTCATCCACTGATTGTGCAGTTGGCATCATTTTTGGAGGAGAAGAAACAGAATAGAGAGTATCTATGAGGAAAATGCTAGCTATGGTAAGAAGGATACAACCTTGACTGTGCATGTGTTCATCCTTCATTGCTGAAGAAGACCATGCCATCAGAGAAATAATTGCATGACTTGTACTTGACTTTGCTTTGAGTGAGGGAGGGCTGTGCGGGTCACCAGCCTCACTTCTCCGCCAGAGCCATCTGAATCTAGTGACCAGATATTCATCAGGATAACTGGAGATGGCCCAGGTTGTAATGTGCAACCTTGGCCATTTTAGGGTAAGGTCTTATCCAACTCTCACTTTGAGTGAGATATACCCATTCAATGAACAGACCTCTTTAAGTAGTTACTCTGGGGATAGCCCCTTAAAAAAAATTCAAACTGGGAAGGGAAGACCCTCAGGGTTCCTGGGTAAAAGAGAAACAGTTCCTATTTAGTAATTATATATCTCTGGGGGAAAAGTGGTATGGAGAGCAGTGAATGAAGGAGAGTAATATGAGTCAAGAATGAAAAGAAGAAAAAATGTAGGAGCAATAATGTGGAAGAATTTAAATGCCAGCTTTGCTATAGGTACTAACTAGGTATCTACTCTACAATTATTGAAGAGGGGAGTATTACAGCCATAGTTGAGTTTTGAGTCTATCAATTCGGCAGCTATAGAGAGGATGGACTAGAAAGGAGAGAGACCAAAAGCAAGAAGGTCCATTTATGAGCTACTCCAAATATCAGTTGGTTAATAAGTATTTATTGAGCACCTACTATGTGTCAGGCTCATTGCTAAGTGGTGGAATTACAAAAAGACAGTCCTTGCACTCAAGGAACTCACAATCTAATATGGAATCTGATGAGGAAAACAATATGCAAACAACTAAGTACAATTAAGCTATATACAAGATAAATTGGAAATAATCCACAAGGAAAGACACTAAAATTGAGAGGAATCAGGAAAGGCTTCCTGTAGAAGGTAGGATTGTAGATGAGACTTGAATGGATGCGTAGATGAGGATTCAGATCATACACAGTCAGTGGGAGACAGTCTGAAAACACCTCAACTTGGGAGATAACAGTCGTTTGATCAAGGAACAGTTGTAAGGAGGACAATATTAAGCAGGTCTGAGCAGGGTTCAGTCTAGAATGAATTCTCAGACTCAAGCAATCTTTAGGTCAAGTTGGCAAAAGTTTATCGTTATACTTTTCAGTGGGCAAAAGTTCTTAAGGAACCTGGGACCTAGTACATTTAAAATTTATAAAAGATAAAACTATAGTAAAACTTGTGCCAGATATGCTAATTAGGTGTTCCAGGGTAGGGTCAGAGAGTGTTTAAGGAGCAGTCAGTTCTTATAGGAACATATACTTTTTGTATCTACTATGCAGACATTTTACCCAGAGTTCTCCAGGAAAATCCCAAGGGGGTCTCCATAGGGAGATAACCTGTTAGGGCTGACTGAGAACTGTTCAGTCTGCCACCCATCAGTGTCTTATTTGACTGGATAGATGTGGGGAGTATACATACGTCTAAAGTCTAGGCTGCACATAATGAGAAGTCCAGGACACTTATAATGAGGTAGGGAGTTGGTCTAGATAGTCCACTGGGTACAGCATATCTTTATGAGCTAGTACAAAGCAGCTCAAACTAATACTTCTTATTGGTGCAGTTTGTTCCTGTACCAGTAAGAGATATAAGTGTTTTTCTGGGGCCCCCTCATGAGTAATTGCTAGGCATAGTGCCCGTAGTGATTGGGGTCGAAGCACAGGCACAAAAGCACCCCATCAATGTCACTGAATTGAAGAATATATATGTGGGAGGAGGTATAAAAAGATTAAAAAAGATAGGAAAGCTTTGAATGCAAGAGGATTTTATGTGTGATCCTGGGGGTGATAGGGAGCCATTGAAGTTGTTGTAGGTGGGTGACATGGTTGGACCCACAATTTAAGAAGATTATTTTGATACCCACAGTCAGTGGACATGATCTGGTGAAGATCTAACAAAGGAGTTTGAGAAGGAGTGAGTTAAGTAAAAAGAAAAAGAATTATAAGGCAAGTGTCATGAAAATCTAGGGAGAAGAGATTATCAAGGAGAAGATAATCCACATTGTAAAATTCTGCAGAAAGGTCAAGAAGGATAAGAATTGAGAAAAAGCCATTTGATTTGAGAATTAAGAGATAAGAAACTTCAGAGAAAAAGCAGTTTCAGTTGAATGATGAGATCAGAAACCAGATTGTAGATGGTTAAGAAGAGAATGAGTGGAAAGGAAGTAAGGCACATATTACTGATAACCCTCTCAAGGGGTTTAGCCATAAAAAAAGAAGACAGAATGGGGATGATAGTTAGCAGGAATGGATGGATTAAGTGAGGGTTTTTTCAGAATAGTGTGGATGTATTTGTAAATGTCAGGAAAACAACCAGTAGACGGAGAAATTCAAGTAAGACTGGGTATGAGAGAGAAGTCTCTCAGCTAGAGAAGATGGGATGGAATGTGATTACTTGTGCATGTGGAGGAGTTTGCCTTGAAAAGAAGTGTCACCTCTTATTGTGAAATGGGGGTGAAGGAGGGAATAGTGGCAGAAGGCATCAGGAGGGAAGAAGGAGATCTTGGTGAATGGCCTCAGTTTTTTCTATAAAATATGAGGTAAGATTCTTGGCTGAGAGAATAGGGATGGGAGGGGCAACCACAGGAGTTTTGAGGCAGCGTTAAAAAAAAAAAAAAAGTTTGGAAGAGCTATTATTGTGAGAAGCATAGGGAGCCAAATGGGGACATATGAAAGGATGGTCCACACGAGAGATTCATGTCAGTCTCTTCAGGAGAAATAAAAAAACTGGAAGTACTACATCAAGTGTATTGAATTTCTCATCACAAATATTCTAGTGAGTGAGTCGGTGAGAAGTTCTACTTAGTCTAGAAGGATATTAGTTCTTTGAAAGGTAAGGAACTGGTAAGAGTGGTCCTAATGTATTGATTTAAGATCTATCTTACCTGACTGGTTTATAGGGGAGGGCATGAGGGTATCAATAGTAATGTATATTTATAATTTAAGGTTTGTAAAGTGCTTTGCATACATTAATTATATCACTTGTTAAATTGAACTGGCTCTGGAAATGACAATGTCTCTGGTATATTCTTGAATCCACTAATGAAGGTATTAAATGAAAATTCAAGAATCTGTCAAGTCAAGAAGAGAAGGGATTGGCAATATCTTCATGGTACAAATATCAACAGGTGCTGTATTTATGCTATAGTGCTATAGATGAGACTTGGTCATTCTAGGATACTGCCATGACAGTGAGAGGTCAGTGTGCTCAGAGGAAAAACTAAGACCAGGAATCTAGCTAGGCAGAAGAGGTCAGTCAAACACTAGAAGTATAATAATTCAGGTTTCTAAGAATGAGGCACAACTATGAAGAATTAAGTGGTTATCATAGCTTTAGAAAAAAAAGCAGTCAATCTAGGGAAATCAATTAAGGCAATAAGGACTGAGTGAGCACCATAGCTCTACCTCCATAGCTCAGATTACAGGAGATTAGTAAATAAGCTAGACCTGTAGTAGTAAGCAGGGAACACAGGCAGTTTTTATCCAAGGGTAGGGACTGTTGACTTTTATACTTTCTATTGGGAGGTTGGGTGGGAAGAGATGGACGATGGACTCAGGAGTGTAAATTTTAAGTTATAGAACTTAAGTCCCACAGGTGCAGCTTACTAACAATTAAAACAGGAAAGGTAGAAAGGGAATGAGATGGGTGGCAAGAATGTGAAAAAGAGCAAGGCTGAGCAAGAAAGCCAAGATCAGTCCCTGCAAAGGTGATTGGTGATTGCCTAAGGAGAAAGAACTCAGAAACCAGAACAGAAGGCAAACCTCTCTCTCTCTCTCTCTCTCTCTCTCTCTCTCTCTCTCGTATTTATTGTTTACTCATGTCTGACTCTCCATGACCCCATTTGACCTTTTCCTGGCAAAAATACTGGAATGGTTGGACATTTCCTTCTCCAGTTCATTTACAGATGAGGAAACTGAAGCAAACAGGGTGAAGTGACTTGTCCTGTGGCCAGATTTGAACTCAGGAAGATGAGTCTTCCTGACTTCATGCCCAGCACTCTATTCATTGTGCCACCTACTTGCCCATATACACTTACATACATGGGAAGCTGAGTAGCACACTGAATAAAGTGCCTATACATAAATATGGGAGTATGTATACATACGCATATATACAAATATATGTAGTTTTAAGTGGGATGAAAGGGTAAAGTTAAGAACAATTGTAGTCTGCATCATGGAATTGCCATTTTAGTAGATTTTATATATATATATACATATATAATATTTAAGACATTAAAGTTGGGGCAGTTAGATGCCTGTATATGTTTAAAAAAACTATATGATATGACTGGTTTAGTGCATCTGCATTGAATATAAGCAAACCAAAGATGTTTCTCATAAATATTATACAGTAATGAAAGGCAGGCCTATGAATTGGTAGTTGTTATTTTCTTTTTATTTGGGGAACGAAGTGCTGACTCTTCTTTTCTGTTCCTTTGGTTTCAGCACAAAATAAGGTTATCCTTGATGAAAGAATCAGCAAAGATCAGTTAAGCTTTCTCTGACAGTGTATTTTCTTGTTTTTGTTGTTATTTCATAATTCAACTATGTCCAACCCTTTATGACTCTATGGACCATAGTATGTCAGTCCCTTGCATCCTCCACTCTCTCTCAAAGTCTGTCCAAGCTCATGTTCATTGCTTCCATGATACTATCAACCCACATCACCTGCTGCCCTCCATTCTACCTTTTGTCTTCAGTCTTCAGGGGCTTTCCAAGGAGTCCTGTCTTCTCATTATGTGGCTAAAACATTTAAGCTTCAACTTCAGTATCTAACCTTCCAGCAAATAGTCTGAGTTAATTTCCTTAAGTATAGACGAATCTGAACTCCTTGCTGCGCAACAGATTCTCCAAAGTTTTCTCCAGCACCAGAACTTGGAAGTGTCATCTCTGCACTCAGTTTTCCTTATAATCCAACTCTCAAACTTATACATGACTACTGGAAAAAACAATGCTTTGACTTCACAGACCTTTGTCAGTAAGGTGATGTTTCTGCTTTTTAGTATGCTGAACATAATTACCTTAGCTTTCTTTCCAAGGAGCAAACATCTTTAATTTCCTGGCTACAGTTACCATCTGTAGTGATCTGACTCCAAGAATATAAAATCTGACACTGCTTCCATTTCTTCTCCTTCTATTTGTCTAGAGGTGATGGGACCAGTTGCCAAGATCTTAATTTTCTGAATGTTAAGATTGAAGCTAGTTTTCACCTTCCCCTCTCACCTTCAAGAAGCTTCTTAATCCTTCTTCCCTTTCTGCCATCAGAGTGGTGTCATCTACATATCTGAGACTGTTGATATTTCTCCTAGCAATTTTCATTCTGGCTTTTGATTCTTCCAGCCTGGCATTTCTCATGATGTACCCTACATACAAGTTAAACAAATAAGGTGACAATATATAGCCTTATCATACTCCTTTTCACCTTTTCCAATCTTAAACCAATCCATTGTTCCATGTTCAGTTCTAACTGTTGCTCTTGGCTTGTATACAGGCTCCTCAGGTTACAAGATGATCTGGTACTCTCATCTCTTTGAAGACTTGCCACATTTCATTGTTGCTCTACATAAAGTTTCTAGTATAGAGATGTATAGTAGAACATATGCTTAGAGATAAATAACTAAGAATATATGATCCCACTATGTCAACCTGTTTATGTTAAAAAAAATATATTATCTGAGTAAAATAGAGCCTTTAAAGTGCTCCTCAAGACAAAAAGAGGAAGCTGTTTTCCATATATGTTTTGAAATTAGAAAAAATTTAGTGACATATCAATAGGGGTAACTATTTTAGCATCAGGGGAGTTCAGCCCAATTCTCTGCCAAGCATCTCTTTCCTTTTAGCCAGAAATACAACCTAGAATCATAATATGGTACTTATTTACTCTCTGCATTTTAAGCCTTGGTTCAGGATTAATCTCTTCAAGCTAATGTTCATAAGCCCCTAATCTGTCTACATTTCTTCCTCAAAAGAGTGTTTTTATTATTGATCACCGAATATCACATGGTAATACTTAAAACAAAACACGTGAAGACAATTTATTTAAAATAAAAAAGCAGTGTGAAGTAGAGAAATACACAGAGAATAAATACTCTCAATGCTCATGTCCCAAAGCACATCTTTTCTTTGTAATTTCCCAGGGACAGAAGTTTGAAAGTCCAACCCAGTCCCAGTCCCATGACCCAGCCTTCACTGGAAATGTTGGGATAGCTAGCATTTGTATAGCATTTTGAGGTTTGTGAAGCACTTTACAAACATTATCTTATTTGATCCTCATAACAATTCTGGGGGACAGGTCCTATTATTAATTCCCATTTTACAGCTGAAACTTGGAGAGACAAAGGTTAAATAACTTGTCCAGGATCACAAAACTAGTGTGAGAGGCTGGATTTGAACTCAGGTATTCCTGGTCCCAAGTACAGATCTCTTCCAAGTACACACTTAGCTGCCATCTCCTAGTTACTCATCACTAGGGAAATAAGTAACCTTCACTCCCAGAAGCTCCTTCTGCTTGCTATAGAAGTTCTGTTCCAACTGGGAATAGGGAGCAGTAGTAGCAGAAATTCCCTGCTGAGGGAGGAAAAGGACAGAAGGGGCTAGGAGAGGGAGGATCACATCAAGTCCAAACCAGAGATGAACAGGAATGATGAAGCCTGTTGGGGCTGCATCAGTCTGACTACATGAGAACCCAACAGCTGACCTTCGCAAGCCTTAGTCCCCTAGTGGGGTATGGTATGCCATACCACTTTCCACCCTCTTGCTTTCTTTTCTCTTTCTTCCTAGCTCAGACCTAACTTATCATTTTCCTCCACCAAAGAACCATAACCTTCAGTCCAAAAACTAGATGAATTTATCCCCAAGTCACATGCGAGGCACACCAAGACACGTGGGCAAATTGAAATAGTCCTAGCAACTGCCACTAATGGAAGGAGTGATTTGCACCACAGATTCTACTGCATCCTCCCAGAGTAAAGACATGAGATACCTTAGGACTTCTGTAAATGTACATCATAAACATTTATAAATTAGTATATCATATCATTGGTAATCACTTCAAAGATTTAGAACATGTACATGAGTATAATACATTTATAAGTACATATAGAGAAACATATACTTTTGTACCAAATTATATATCATCCAAATGAGAATTATGTGTAGTAAGCATGAATCAATTCCGAAATTCAGAATGCATAACTCATAAAGTAAAAGTCTATATAATAAGGTTGTGCACTACAGATCAAGGATTCTCAGTTTGATTTAGGGACCTCTGGGGGTCCCTGAGACTTATGGTCCAGGAAGCTAAAACTGTTTTCATAAAAATATTAAGATGTTTTAATTCCTAATATAGTAAATATCAGTAAATCCAACCTACATAAACAGGAGTTCTTTGGATTTTTCAATAATTTTTAAGACTTTAAAGGGGTCATGAGATCAAAAAAGTTTGAGAACCACTACTGTAGACAAAATATTTCACATGCAATGTGTAACACATAGAATTACATATGAGATGGCATACGTATCACATGCAGAAATCTAGTACTGGACATATACTTTTGGCAATAAGACATATAACAAAGGTGATCAATACAACAAAAGAGCACACTTTAAATATATGGAATATATACTCAACATGACATCACATATTATCAGTTCATACAAAGTACACATTTGTGTGCAGTCCACTAATGGGCATCATGCATTTACATATACCAGCTCTGTAGACTACTCTACCTTTTCACCAGCAGTGTTGCCAACCTCAAGATGCCTCCGCCCAGGAGCCTGAGCTCCTTCCTGATTGGTGAATCCCTGGCTGGGATGATCATTTCATGAGGAGCCCCAGGCATGTTTACTTCACTCCCAGCTCCACTCACTCTCCAGACTAGCTCTGCCTCTCACCAGCAGGCTTGTCTCTGCACAGATGCCTTCCTTCCCTCCTTCTCTGTTTTCTCATTCTTTTTCATGCTTTGTCTCTCTCTGCTAAAATGTAAACTCTTGGAGTGCAGAGAATATCTACTTATTTTCTTGTATTTGTATCCCCTATACTTAGTACAGTGCCTGGTCCATAATAAGCACCCAATAAATGCATTAAATATTATTTATCTACACATATAACCTATTACCCCAGGAGTCTATTACCCCAGAAGGTAATGATTTTCAGCTCTAATATTATGTTCTCATTGTAACAAGGACTGTACGGCAAATCACCTTCTCCATTCATGGTGACATATGATCCCACTGTGTCTACTCTTTATGTTAAAAAACCATTTCATTTCTAGCAATTTGTCAGTTTACCCCTGTGTCTTGATGTATTTGGCACTTGGATATAGGAATGGATTCAACTGGATGGTACAGGCTCAGCTGTGTCATTTCACAAGGGAAGACTCTGAAGTAGCAGATATGAACTGATGAGACATAGAACTAGAGGAAAGAAAAATGACATGACCCACCATGCTCATCTAGGCATTAGGAGGATATTTAGATTTCCTCTGCCCCTGTAGCAAGGTTGGATATTGTACTTTATACCATATCTGATAATATTTGAATGAGATTCATGCTTATCTATTGATTTTAGTCTTAGAGTCAAAATACGGAGCAGGCATAGAGACTCATGACCAAAATGTCTCTTATCTGAAAAATGAGTTGTAATTGGCCTACTATCTATCTAGCTATGGCCTCAGTTCAGAAAAGCTCAGAACAGTATAAGCAATTTTATGATGCTGGAGTTCAGAAACTTCATCAAGAAAACTGAATCCTGCAAAGGAGTCATGTGATTTAGAGAAAACGTAAAATAGAAGACTGTTGTAAAGCTACCCCATACCAAATAGTTTAAAGATTAGATAATCTTTCAGTTTACACAATAACCCTAGAGAATGTCCAGAGGCCTGTAATTGTAATCTATAACCACCTAGTACTGAATAAGAAGTTGGTCAGATAAGGATGAGGAAGAAAAGAGTATGGGAGAATCAGCTAAGCCAATTCTAAGGGGAAAAAATTCCTATCCACCAATTTCAGATGGAAAGTTAGAGATGGACATTGACTTATCTGGAGAGTAACCAGATAGCTAATTTGAGTAAGGAAGAAATTTGGCATTGGAAACTTCCAGAGGTTCAGGGAAACTCAAAGAATGTTTCAAGGAAAATTGTGTTGAAAGAAGAAAGAAAAAAAGAAAACTAAAAACAGACTCCTTGGAAACAGACACCATAAGATAAGCAGCCTTCTCTGAAAGGTCTAGAAAACATTTCAGTGACTTGCAGTGGCTATTCAGCAGGACAGTCCCACAGTTCATGAACAGGTACCAGTGGTGTCAGACAGTGACTATCATGGCTTCTCTGACTCTTCTGGGCAATTCTTACAGTTCTATGCATTTTCTAACAGGTGCCATCAGGTATCAGAGACTCCAGCAAGTAGCATCAGGCATTGCTCTTTAGGCTGTATTTGTCATTGGATATGCCCTCTCTTCACTAAAGAGAAGAACGCCTCCAACATCCTGGTCCTCTGACACAGCTGTCATTGTCTCGCCCAACATGCTCCCATCTTCCAAACTTGCATATTTCTATCAAAAGCACCACCATACTTATGGTTTCCTAGGTTCATAACCTCAGTATTAATCCTGGATTGCTACCTGTCCTTTACCCTACATATCCAATCAGTGACCCAAAATTCCCTTTGATCTCTTCACAACTTCTCTCACAATTGACTCCTTGACACAGTTACTACCTTATTTATCAACAGGTAAATTAGATTATCTCAACAGTTTTCTAATTGATCTTCAATCCCTCTTACACAGTCCTTCCAAAGTAATTTGCCTTAAGGATAGATCTGACATTGAGACTCCCTAACCACTCAACTCCAATGTCTTTCTGTTGACTTTAGGATAAAATATGAACTCCTCTGTTTAGTTTTTAAAGCCCTGTACAGCCAAGCCTCAATCTGTCTTTTCCTGTCTTTGGATATTACTGCCCCTTCCATATTGTCTTCTTATCTGACCAAACTAGCCTCCTCTCTTCCTCAAGCTTAATGTTTCACCTCCTATCTTCATGTCTTCATACTAGATGGTCCACATGTCTAGAATGTACTTCCTCTTTACCTCTAGAGTCTAGAATCCTTCTCTTCATTTAAGATATGCATCAAGTACCATTTTCTATCATGAAGCTTTTACTGATCCCCCACTTCTCTCCCAAATGACCTTGAATTTATTTTGTATATAATAACAATATTTATGCTGCATGTATATGTGCATATTATGTGGACTTCTTATTTGCTCATTGTAACATAAGCTTATTGTGAGTAGGAATTGTCTCCTTCTTTGTACATTTATCCCTAGTGCCTTGTATATAATGGGTATTTTATAAATACTTGTTAATTGATCGGTTGATTGTCTAAGTCCTAGTGATGCCTCCTATTGCCAATACTACTGTATCTACCAACTGACCCAGGAAAAGCATGTCCAGGGAACAGAAATCCTGTTTCTCTCTATCTAAAAGAAAGCCTCGGTCATTAACACCTATTTCAAATATGGACACTACAAACTTAAATGCCATTTCTCCCTCAGACATGTGGGAGTCATGTCCCTTGCCTGAGGAAGACTTCCCTTGATAAAAATCGGACAAGGCACACACATTTCTTCTGAATTATTTCTCTTCAGTAACCACAAATTTTCCTAGAGATTGTTTGTCTTACCCTAAGTTATTGACAGTATACTCCTATGAAAATGTACAACTCACTCAAATGTCCTCTGATATGCTTCTGCACTCTGGTTTGTTGATTTCCTCACATAAGTACATCTTCCTATACAGCACTATTTCTTTTAATAGAAAAGGTCCTTCTGTAGTCATAGTTTAGTCATGAGTTGCATCCCACAAAGTCTCAGTGGTGCCCTATGGAGTTATATTTGCATGCTTCACCCTTCTTTAGGCATTGGGAGCAATGTGAGTAAAGACCTGGAAAAGGGAAAATGTGGTTAGGGCACAAAAATGAGTCTAGTTAGAAAAAATAAGAATGTATGGATGAAATATATTAGATAAGGTTGAGAAGACAGAGTGGCCTGAAATGCCAGGCAAAGACTTAAAACATTACTGGGAAGGTCATTGAAGCTTTCTGAGCCGGGGAGTTACGTGATAAAATCTAAGCATGAGAATGATTATTTTAGCTATAGTATAAAGGATGGAGTGGAAGAGGCCCATGGTGGAGGTGGGAATATCTATTAATATTAAAACAGCTAAGACATAGTAATAAACACTTGCATTAGACTACTAGCAGGGGAAATAAGGAAGTATATATGGGTAAAACAAATATTGGAGAGGGGAAACAAGGGACTTCCCATTGGAAACCTCAATATCTGCTTTCAACATGCGAGTGTGGGTGAGATTAAGAGGAAAAAGGATATGGTTTGGAAAAGTCACTGTTGGGATTGAAAAGGGGAATAGATAAGGATGAAAGTTTTTGTTTTAAAGATTTTTGGACAGTAACTAAGTCCCAATTGAGCTAATACCATAACCCTCTCTTCTGGTTCATAAATTTCAAGATCATAGATTTGGAGCTAGAAGAGACATCAAAGACCATCTTGTCCAAGTCTCTCATTTTACAGATGAGTTACATGAGTCTAAAAGAGATTTTTACTTGCCCTACGTTACAAAGGCAGCAGAGTCAGGATTTGTACTCAGGTCCTCTGATTCCAAAATATGACATCTTTTTTAGTAAAGTGTCACACCTGAGTGTGTATTGTTTCTATTATGAGGAAGGTCAAAATACAAGAGGGTCACAGTAAAAGGTTATGTTGGTAAGCTTCTAGTCAAAGAAGAGGCTTCAAGTCTTTGGATGAGATGATTAAAGGAAAGAGAGCTTTGCTGCAGAGACCATCCTGGCTTGGAGAACAGGTTGATATAATCTGGCTGTAGTCTCCAGCTGGCATGTGGCCAAGGGACAACCACTGATTTTGAGATTTTTCCCCCTATGTGGGATAAAAATTTTGAGGCCTTTTGACTAATTAAAATGTCACCCATCTGAATGTCTTAAACCTGTCTTCCAAACTGCTTTGAATGCCTTTTAATCAATAGTTGCCAGTCCTCTCCTGCTGGTGAGAACTTTGATTACATTATTCCTTTAATTCCTAATGTCAATTGATCTAGACAAATGAAACTGTTTGACTTTCTCTGTTGCTTCCTCCTTTCCTGGCTTACAAATATTATGTCTAAGAAAATGTGGTCAAATCTGTTAATGTAACTTTCATGGTATTTCCTGATTATGAAAGAGTAAAATAGGAGGATAGTTTGAGGAACAAAACTCCACACTAGAAAGGCACTGCAGACTTTCTGGGGTCTACAGAAGGGAATAGAATACCTGGGGACAACTTAGTGAAGTTTATGAGGCTTGAGGAAACTCCTTTGGGGGATGAGGATGCGTGACCCAATGGGAGATCAGGACTCCATTTATTTGGAATTTGTCAAAATTAGAACCAAAGCTAGGATAAAACAGACTTCTGAAAAATCCACGAGAAAAAGTTTACCAAAGACATGAATGGTCAAGACTGAAAGAAATCAAATCCACTCATCACAAAGCCTTGAACATAGTTGGCCTCAATAGATGTATGTTGAATTAAGTTGAGTTGAATTAAGGGAACAATTACAACAAATTTGTCATTGACAAATGATCCTCTGATTTCCCTATTTTGATAGATCTGTGGTCTCTTAGTTGAAGATATTCCCTCCTATGGCTCATAATGGAATTCATCCACATTTTCTTATCTTCTGCAGCTCTTGTCCATGTCCTCCCATAAATTCTCCATGAGGGCTCCACTGGATGTGACAGGGAACTTCCTCTGAATGTTTTGATGTTATGTGGACCTAAACCAAGCAGGAGAGCTGTCCATCTGTTGTTCCTTTCTCTTGCTACATGATCAACTCATCTCCTTTTAAGGTCATCTTAATCTCTTTGATATGCTTTACTTTCCTTTCTGTATCATAAATATTGTCTATATTGAATTGTATTAACAATATTCTGTAGATAGTTTATACCCACTATATGTCTCTCCATTATCACTGGAATGATTTTGATTCCTTGGAGATAGTAGTAGCCTACGATTTACAGTCATATTGCATAACCAAATCATTAAAATACCAATAACTGGCATTTACATAGTACTTCAGTGTTTGCAAAACACATTCTAAATATCTCACAACAACCCTACAAAATAGGTCATATTATTAGCTCTATTTGCAGATGAGGAGACTAACATAGGCAGAAGTTAAGGGACTTTCCAAGGGTCACATAGCTAGGAAGTGCCTGAGGCCAGATTTGAACTTGGGTCCTCCTGATTCCTGATTCCAGCACCTATATCCTCTGTCTACTATGTCTCTATACACTACCTACACAGAATCAGAGTTGAGGCTAGGGTCAAACAGGAAGAGAGAGGTTTGAATTATCTTTGAGAAAAGAAAGTTCTTTGAATGGATTCAAGATTTCTGTGAAAGCAAAAGCCCCATCTTGATGCCAACATTCTACTGATGTGAAATCAGTCTTGGCAAGAGACATAAATACATTTGTCTTTGAAGAATCAAAAAATAAATATAATTGTTTAGCCAATAAGCATTCCTTATCCACCTCGTAGTTAGAAATACCCAGTTCTTCACATTCCCTTCATGAACTTAAGAAATCTACTCCAGAACTGTAGGTTAATCAATATGAGTGATGCAGAGTTATTTTAAGGTAAAGAACAACATACAGAGGTATGACTAGATTGTTTGTTTCCATCCCCAATAGCACTATGTTGGCTTCCTAAGACAAAATATGAGTCAGGAATTTCTATTAATTTTAACATGAACCAGATACTCTTGTTTCCACCAATCATTAAACTTTTAATATGACACAATTATATGAGATCTATAACTAACATAGGGGAAATAAGTAATCAGTCTTCAGATAGGTATATCTCCTCTGGGGCAGGAGTGTGCTACTTCCTCCCCCTAGTGCCCATGATCTCTACTTCTTATTTAGTGATCTTTCCCAAGTCCACACTGCCATCAGCCAAGGTCCTTTCACCATAGCCTCTCCCAAGTCTGACTTTACTCCACAGCCTCCTACAGGAGTGCCCCATATTCCTGACTACAATAAAGGTAAAACTGTCTACCCACCCTTATCCCCACCCTCCAACCACTTTTGCCCCAGATGGGAAATAAAAAGATCTTTTTAAAATGCCTTTTTAAAGGCCTTAAAGTATGATGACTTAATAGTCATCTATAAAATATGCAGTACATCTGGCAACCAAGGACCTGTTCTATTGTGGTGTGAGCAACCAATCAATACGCATTTATTAAGTGCCTGCTATATGCCGGGCATTGTGCTAAGCACAGGGGATACAAAAAGAGGCGAAAATGAGTTCCTGACCTTGAGGAGTTTATAATCCAGTGGAAAGGCTATTTTATGTAACTGGACTTTCTGACCTTCACTCAAGCAATCCTACATGAATGGGTGTATATAGTTATTAGGGAAAAAGGACTAACAGAGCAATAAGTATGCTGATCACACCCAAACCATTCCCTATCTTGTAGCACAACTCAGGCTTGCACTTCTGGTGATAAACCTTTTCTGACTTCCCCCTCATCCACCTCCTTGGTCACTCTGTCTTCCTCAAGAAAACAAACTTTGCGTATAGGTTGTACTTATTTGTCTAGCACAGCAGGCATCTAGGCATTGCTAGTCGGAGACCACAGGGGCTGGCTGCTTTCATCAGTTCCAGGCTTCTATCTGTCCTGGTGATTTGCTCTAAGTTCATTATTTTGAAGTTGGCTGTCTTCTCAACAGAACAAGGCTTCCCAGAGTTTTGATTCCATTCTCATCTCAAGAACAAACAATCTTATTTTTACCTCTAGAAGCAGGGAGTTAAAAAAAAAAAGCAACCAGAGTGCAAACATGAATTCATTATGGAAGAGGTAGCTTTAGACCCACAAAGAAAAAGGAAGGCTAAGCCATAAATTATGGAATGATAAGCATAAATTCAGAGGCCTTTGGGATATTTGCAAATAGCTCCTCTGCGAGAATTGTTTTTCAGATATTTTATATTGAATTTCCAATGAATACAGCCTAATCAATGCCAAGTGGGCTTTTCTTTCTGGCATCTTCCCTCTCCTTCTCTCTCTCTCTCTCTCTCTCTCTCTCTCTCTCTCTCTCTCTCTCTCTCTCTCTCTCTCTCTCTCTCTCTCTCCTCTCCCTTCCTCTCCCTCTCTCTCTCCCTCTCCCTTCCTCTCCCTCTCCCTCTCCCTCTCCCTTCCTTTCTCCTTTTCTCTCTGTCTCTATCTCTGTCTCTCTGTCTCCATCTCTCTCTCTCTCCTGGGAGGCCAGCAGCATTCAGCTGGGCCTTTTGGAAACTTTAAAATGTCAGAATGGTAGTGATCTGCTTTTAAAAGTCACTGCTTGAATGCTTTGATCAGTAAAGTTTGACTGCATCCATCAATAAGTATAAATCTAGCATTTCTGTCACACTAAATTACCATGATGAGAACTTAGAGACACTTGCATAAATTACATTTTGCTGCTCTTGTCCCTGACCCTGCTGGGGTAGTTGCTAGTTTGCTGCTTGAATATGCT
Organism: Notamacropus eugenii; assembly: GCF_028372415.1. Classification (NCBI taxonomy): domain Eukaryota; kingdom Metazoa; phylum Chordata; class Mammalia; order Diprotodontia; family Macropodidae; genus Notamacropus; species Notamacropus eugenii. The sequence continues at coordinate 103,786,971 of NC_092874.1, read as the reverse complement.
GGAAGGGAAAGACTTTAACTCCCTTTTGAGAAGTTACAAGGCCCATATGAGATACAGGTTTATCCCAGGCTCAAGCCCTGGCCTGCCTATAGAAAGCTCTTGGCACAGAACTTGGCCTCAGCTCATCTTATAGAACCCAGACACTTGTTTTTTATGTCAGGCTGACAGTAAGATGGAACCTGATGGACCTAGATGGTTGCTTTAGCATAAAGATGGAGTTTAGACCCAGAAGAAAATTGAGTCATCATGGCCTACCAGAGGTGTCAAGCTTGAGGTCTACAAAACTCCAGAGTGCTGTCTAATCAGACTAAATTGTAACTGGAAAATATTTAAGAAAATAAACATAAAGAGAACATAAATGATGATTATTTATGGTTTTCCAAGTCACTATGCAAGCATACAGGCAACCATTTCTATTTCAGTTTGAAACCACAAATCTGCCAAAGGCTATCCATCTGTATCTACCTTGAAATAGGGTAGGGAGACAAGGCCCCCATCAGGAACTCCAATGCTATATAACATTTTATTATATATATATATATGTATATATATATATATGTATATATATATATGTATATAAAATATCTTTTATCCTTTCCACCATGAAAGCTCCTTAAAAGCAGGCCCTATTTTTGTGTTGGCATTCCAGCATTTCACATATAATAGGTACTTAATAATTTTTTAAAATTTTATTTATTTTATTCTGAACTTAAAAAATAAAACATGCATTTCCATAACATAGTAGAATAGAAAAAAATGATTGCACATGAAACTGCAAATCTATTATGTACAACTTGCTATTCCATTTAAATATGTAATAAAGTTATGGATATTTTTTAAATTATTGCAAACATATGTTAGGCACTTTGTCTTCTACAGTAAATATTACTATTAGTAATAGTAAAAATTAGTAATTGTAAATTATCTTTTATAGTAAATGTTGCTATTAGTAATAGTAATTGCTATTATTTTACAGAAGAGGACACTAATAAGGCTTAAAAAGGATAATTGCTTTTATAAGCAGTAAACAGCAAAGTGGAGCAACTAAACCAGGGTTTCTTAAACTGGGTTCAAGGCAACTTTTTTTCCTTTTTTAAATATATTTAAAATCATTTCTATATAATTGGTCTTATTGTCAATTTTACATGTTATTTTTACATATAATATTTAATCTTACATATTACACATATATATATATATATATATATATATATATATATATATATATATATATATATATATATATATATATGCTTTTACTGACATTATTCCCTTAACGGGCCTATTAGATTAAGAGTGCTAAAAGGCAGGAGTGTGTTGATAAGTATTAACAACTGATTCTCAGGTGTAAAACAGTGCATAAATGCCACACTTTTTAAATGTAATTAGCATTAAGATTTTCTCCATTACTTTGTTAAGTCGAGATCATCAACAAAATAAATCAAGCCCTATCAGCCTATGTTGATTTGCTTGATGTAAACGTTCACAGTGAAAAACGTAGCAATAGACAAGCTGGCTCCAGCTCGTCAGGAGTCCATCAACCAAATTTTAACCCAAAAAGGTTAAGGTTCTGGAATTCTAATATCTTTCCATGTCCTTTTCCCTCCCCTTCTCCTTCCCTTTCTCTCTCCCCCTCCACCCCCATTCTCTCTCTCTCTCTCTCTCTCTCTCTCTCTCTCTCTCTCTCTCTCTCTCTCTCTCTCTCTCTCCTCTCTCTCTCCCCCTCTCCCTCTCCCTTTCCCTCTCCCTCTCCCCTTTTTCCCTCTCTCTCCTTCCCTCTCCCCGCTCTCCTTCTCCTCTTCCTCCTCTCTCCCTGTCTTCTCTCCCCTCTCCTTGTCCCTTACCACCTTTTTCCCTTTCCCTCCTCGCCTCTCTCCATCTTCTTTCCCCCTCTCACTCTCCCTCAAATCCTTTCCCTCCCCCCTTCTCCCCCCATCACCCCCTCAGTCTCTTCTCTTCTCCTCTTTCATGAACTGGGCCTGCTTGGGCCCACAGTCCCTGAATAACCTCAGGGCTCTAGGAATAAGCCAGCACAGGGAGGAGCTGTGTCTCCCCACAAGCTCCACCTCACTCAGGCCTGTAGCCAAGCCAAGCAGGAAGTGGAGAGAAGGGACACAGACACACCCCCTCCTGCTCTATAAGTCTCTGGCCTCCCTTTCTCGTTGGCACTTCTCAGGAAGCCTCTCCTTTCTCCTTGTGATCCCGGAGCTAAAGCTGAAGGACAAGAATGTGAGTTCTCTCCTTTTTCTGGGTCTCAGACAGAAGGCTGCCCTCTCCCCCCGGCCCCTCCAAAGGAGAACAATCTGGTTCTCTGGTCTGGGTGCATGAGACGGGAAGTGAGCAGGTAACAGTTTCAGGGTGCAGATGCTTATCAATGGGCTTGCAATTGGGGTATGTATATAAATGAATAATCTGTGCACCCCCAAGTGACAAAGGAGTTCTACTCATGGATCTGGGGGCCTGCCTCTGTTTCTTTATATTTGCCCCTAATATTTACTGCGCTTTCAGAGTCTGAAACACACCCCCTACCCAGAGCACTATCAGAATCATTTTGTACTGTACCCAAAGTCACTCAGCTAGTTCAAGGAAAAGTCTCAGACTCCCAGGCTGGGGAACACACAAAGACTCTTAGAGGATTTCCAATCGGAGAAAATGGATTCAAATGTCCACTATGACATGTGACTCTGGGAAATTCCCTTAATGGATGCTTCCTTATCCATAAAAATGAGGAGGTCAGACTAAATGACATCTAAAGTTTCTTCTGGTCCTCGGGATCTCTGCTCCTGGAGGGACAACCAGAGTGTAGTGGAAAGAACACTGGGCCAGGACACAGAAGAACAAGGCTACTGTGGTTAGCCACACCTTCCTGAGAGGTCTAGGCAAGTCAGATCCTCTCATCCTCCATTCATCATCTGTAAAATGGATTCAAGTGTAGGACAAATGGGTGGAGATGAACTGAATAATCTCTTAAGGATTCTTCCAGCAGACTATGGGTCTCTGCATTATCTCTGTGGCAGGAGAACCAGGGGAAGTGATGTCCTGGAAAAAGGAAGCAAAAAGGCAGGAGTCCATGGTAAAATGTAGCAGATGTTACCAAGAGATCAGGGAGAATGACTGAGAAAAGGCCAGGAGATTTGGACATTAGGAGGTCAGTGATGCCCTGAGAGAACAGTTTCAGGAGAACAGGTAGGACAGAAGTCAGATTGAGGGGAATTTAGGAGACAGTAAGTATGGAGTGGAAGGTACATGTATGATGTGCACATCTCCAGTGCCTATGGGGACTCTGGCATAGCTTGATTATTTCTAATCTTCTCCTGGAATCTGACTGGGGATCGGCTAGTACAGTTTTGATTCTGTCTCGAGGCCTCTCTGAACTGATTGACCTTTTCTTTATCCCCTAAGCTTCCCTGGTCTGGAGTCTGGAAGATCTGAATTCAAATTCAGCCTTAGACACTTACTAGCTGTGTTTTCCTGGATTAGTCACTGAACTTCTGTTTGCCTCAATTTCCTCAGCTGTAAAAAGAGATTAATAATACCACCTCCCTCCCAGGGTTGTTGAAAGGATTAAGTGAAGTATTTTTAAAGCACTTAGCACAGTGCCTGGTACCTAATAGGCACCTAATAAATCTATGTTCCCTTCCCTTTCCTTCTTCATGGAAGAGGCTGAGTATGGCCATAAGCTTATAGGGACGTAGATAAAGTTTGTCCCTTTGCTATCACCTACTGCCTTCCCTGCAGATGGTGACCGAGTTCTCTTGTTTCAGCTTTTTCACTTGTAGAATGGGGAGAAATTCCCTAGTCTGAGAGAAATGAACTACTATCTTTAAATCCCTTTGAAGCCTATGCAAGAGCCTGTGCAAACCAGAGAGCTGCTGCTGTTGGTGTCATTCTCCTCCAGTACTTTTAGGGGGAAGAGGACTAGGGGACTAGGACTGGTTTCTGATTTAAAAAAAAAAAAAGGAAGCAAATGGAATTTGCCTACTACATAGACTAATGATTGTGTATATAATATTATTATATTATAATAATTAATGTATACATATAATTATATTATATATATTATATATAATCATAATATTATATGTAATATTATACACATAATTATAATATTATATATATAATACTAATTCCTAGCCAAAATCTAGAATGCATCATTAAAAGAATCATTAGTGAATGTGAGAAAATTAAATGGGAGACATCTAGAAATGGAAATGATGACCAAAATGAGCCAGCATGGCTTCATCAAGAACAGATTATGTCAGTTTAGCCTCATTTTCTTTATTAATAGGGTTAGTAGAATAAGGAATTCTAGGAGCCGAATGGTATAAGCATTTATTAAGCACTTACTATATTTCAGGTTCTGTAGAGGGGCAGGGGAGAAAGGGGCAAGGGACTGAAGGGCAGGGTTAGGGCTATATCGCCAATCTGAAACTTTGCTTCTCTCCCCACAGCAAGCAAAAGAAGCCATCACGATGTCTCCATCAGATGATTTTGAGGTGCTAGTGAAAGGCCTGAAGAGTTGGAATCTCCCCAATGACCCTATCCCTTGTGAGCTGCTGCTGATTGGTGAAGCTGCCTTCCCAGTACTGGTGAATAAGAATGGCCAGGTCCTCATTGCTGCCTCTCGTTATGGCCAAGGCCGAATGGTAGTCATGTCCCATGAAGAATACCTGCAAGATAGCATGTTGGCTCAGTTTCTTTGCAATGCTGTGGGCTGGCTCAACTGTAGTCCAGGAACCGCTGTTGGAGTACACACATCTGTGGAACCTCTCACTGGCATCCTTCGTGAATCTGGGATGGAGGTGCAGACCATGGATGACCTTGAGGACTCCCTAGGAGTTTACTGCATCAATGCCTATGATAGCACCTTGGCCAAAGAGATGATTCAATTTGTGAAAAATGGTGGAGGTTTACTCATTGGGGGCCAAGCTTGGCATTGGGCAAGTGAACCTGGACATGACAAGGTTCTGTCCAACTTCCCTGGGAACCAGGTGACCAGTGTAGCTGGTGTGTACTTCACAGATACCTATGGAGATACAGATTCCCTCAAGGTCTCTAAGAAAGTACCTAAAATTCCACTTACAGTCAGGTGAGTAGCAGGGGTATAGTAAGGATTATATTAAGTAGACACAGTCCCCTTAACAAAGCAGAACTAGAACTAGACATTTTGAGAAGAAGAAGTCTCATTTGTACTGGTGACAGAGATGCTGTGGACAGACAGAACTATTGAAAGTCCATCATCAGTAATTCATATTTGATTAGATGGAGAGCTGTGGGATCATTGCCATATGAATATCACTGTCCATTTTGGAAAAGGGAACAGAGAAGGATCAAATAGAAAAACAAATAAGGATACAGTAATTGTGTTCTGGATGAATTTAAGTCACTAGGCCCAGATGAACTTTACATCTAGGTACTAAAAATGCCAACAAATATGACTATTGAGTTATTGAAAAGGATCTTTGAATAAAAAAATGAGAACAGGAGGGAGCCCTGTATGATATGAGAAGGACTAATGTTATTTTGATGTTCAGAAAAAGGAAGAGTGTGGAGTTTACATACTATATAGGCAGAATATGGAGTTTATATACTATATAGGCCAAGGAGCTTGATTTGAATTCCTAGCCAAATTCTAAACTATTTTATTGACAAAATGGTTAGTATATGTTCACAGAGTTAGATGGTGAACATCTAGACATGGTCCTGATGACTTTAAAGACATAGTATGGCTTCATCAAGAACAGATTATGCCAGATTAACCTTATTTCCTTTTTTGATAGGATTAGTAGACTGGTAAATCAGCAAGGTATCCTAAGAGTAGATGAAACAAGCATTTATGAAGTGCCTACTATCTCCTAGGCACTGTGTTATGTGCTTTATAGATAGTATCTCATTTAATCTTCACAACAGCCTGGGAGGTAGCTGCTATTATTACTCCCATTTTATAGATAATGAAGAGAAGTTTAGTGATTTGTCCAGGGTCACATAGCTACCAACTGTCAGAGACTGGATTTGAATTCAGGACTTCCTTTTCCATGTACAATACTCTATCCATTGCACCTCTTAGCTGCATGTAGGGATAAAAGAGATGTAGTCAGTAGCAATACATTTCACAAATGCTGTGCTCTGTTGCTGTCCTTGTAGACAAGACAGAAAGGTGTGGGTTCAGAAGTGGTCCAAATTGTCAGAGCTGAGGACTCGTGATTGGTGGTTTCTTGTTAGAAGGAGTTTTCTGGTTGTTGTATTCTATAGATCTGTGTCTAGCACGTGCTATTCAACATTTAATCAAGGGCTTGGATAAAAACAAAGATGTCATGCATGTCAAAATCAGGATCCAAAAAGATATCAGCCACCTAGAATGTTGGGCTGAACCTAAGAAGATGAAAATTATTCTGGATGAATGTAAGGTCTTTTACCTGGAATCAAAAAATCAACTTCAAAAATGCAGAATGAGACAGGTTTGTCTAGATAGCTCTTCAGCAAAAGATCTCTGGGCTCAATATGAGTCAACAGTGCTATAGCAACCAAAAAAGAAAAATAGCTACTTCCATCTTAGGTTTCATTAAGTGTCATCGTATAATGATCTTGTTCTATTCTGATGTGGTCGGACTTCATCTAGTTAGTATGTGATTCTGTAAATTATTCTGTGGGCGTCAAGGCAGATGTTTGGCCTGTGAGCCTGACCCTGACAAAGTGCTTACCTCCCTTAGAAGAAGGCAACAGACATGGCTGGAATCTGCTTCATGAATACAAACAAGTTTACAGACCTTCTCAAGGTCACTGGGAAGATCCCATAGGAAAGGTGCCCATGTTGAAGGATTGTAGTGACAAGCATAGAAAATGACACTCACTGCTACAAAGAGCCAATTGGAGCTGAGATGGTAGAAACTAAGAGGCCAGAAGGGTGAGTGTACTATCATAGACAATTGGAGGCGAGGTTTGTTTAACAGGTAGTTAAGTGGTACCTTTGAGAGAATACTGGACTCAGAGTCAAGAAGACCTGAGTTCAAGTTGAGGAAAATTAATATTCATGATGTATCATTTGATTATTAATATTAATCTGTAATATACCCTTTGCTGACAAAAGCTCCATCTTTTAGCCTAGGTCAAAGGGTAGGGAATTACATGTGATCCTCCAGGGTCTCAAGTGTGGCCCTTTGACTGAATCCAAACTTCACAGAACAAATCCCCTTAGTAAAAGGATTTGTTCTGTAAAACTTGGACTCAGTCAAAAGGCTGCACTCAAGTTCCTAAAAGACCACATGCGGCCTTGAGGCCATAGGTTCCTCACCCCTGGCCTAGGTCAAATGACTTTTTCCAAATTGGCTACAGAACACAATTCCCTCCAGTACCCAAGGCAGCTACCTGGACAGGAGTCCTGGTTGTTTTGTTGTTGTTTTTTACCCTGTGAACAGAAGCCAGTCTGAGCTAGGTTTTCCCCCATGGACATAGCCATCTTTCCTTGCTTTTCCTCTCATCAGAGTTGGGGGTGACCTGGTCTGCCCAGGAGGAGACCAAGTCAATGAAGACCTGAGAGAGATGGCATATATTTTTCTGACCAAAGATTGCTGTCTCTCATGGAATACCTGGGTCATTGAGGGTCAGAGAGGGGCGTGATTAGCCACATCTGAAAGCCAGCCTACCACCAGTCAGGTTCAGGGGAGGTCACAATGACATACTGCCAGAAAAAAGACACCTAGATTTAAAGCCTCAGACATTTATTGGCTATGTTACTCCCTCTGTCTGCCTCAGTTTCCTCATCTATAAAATTGAGTGTGGGAATCTGATGACAGAATAGGTCATCTCCTAAAGTATATTTTAGGGCTGGGAGAAAGAAACAGTGTTACCAAGAAGCAGAAGAATGTATTAAATCGAATTAATATACTTTTTTTTCTATGATTTTCATTCTAGAAGTACAGGTTATTCCTGTACTGCTCTTTTAATTTTTTGGCAGCTAAAAGACAGCCAGAAAAGAGGTTGGCTGGTACTGTATTTACAATTAGTCGTTTTTACCCCTAAAGCAATCCTGGGACACACCCTAATTTCTTTAGAACTCTAAATTGAGATGATTACTACGGACTTTAAGTTAATTACATTTGAACTTGGTGTCTCTAGACAGTTTTCTGTTGACACTCTAGTTTCATCACTAAATCATTTGAGTTTTATTTTTAAAAAATTATTTCTGCATCTGATTGGAAGCTCTCTTCTATGTTGATTCTGTAGCAGGAGGGTGACGTTTTCTTGATCCTGTGTCCAAATCCATTTTCTTCTTAGTTTCCTAAAACAGTCATATCCTACCAACCTAACCTGTTTTTCCTCAAGCTCCCTAATCCCAAGTAAATCTCACCATCCTAACTGGCTGTCACTATTCCCCAGCTGAGCAACGCTGCAAGTTGGGTCCACTACAAATATATTCTGTCAGACCTACTAAGTGCCCTAAACTGATGGCACTTCATCAGGGCCTAGTCCCTCTGGAGCACTTACTGCTGCCCAACTCCTATTTTATTCCTTAAGCAGAGACCTTCAGAAGTCATTTTACAGGTGGGGAAACTGGGACCCAAGATAGTTAAGTGACTTGCATGAAGAACCTCAAGCAGAGTAAATTGCAGAATCAGGACTCAAACCCACATCTCCTGACTTCAAATCCAGGGCCCTTTCCACTGTGCCAAAATGCTTTTCAATGCCCCTCACTCCAAATTTCTACCTCCCAACCTCTTACTGTTAGGAAAGGATCTCCTCCATGTTGGGGATTTTTCCCTTATTAACCCACCAGCCTTTGATCATTTCTTAATTCTATGGATGTTCTGCCGTTATGCCTTCGTTGTGTGTTGCATAGGCATAACTCACCTAATACTGGTAATCAGTTCTAGGAAAATATGATTTTACTTGAAACAGCATTGTAGAGGTCATTTATTTCTGTAGCAATATTATAAATGAAAGCTACTTGACTGGGCAGCTCAACTATGGTCTTTAAATGCTTAAAATGTGTCATTTTAGGGATCTGAGACAATTATAGGTTTAGACTGGGCTGGGTAGGGCTGGGTAGGGCTGGCTAGGTTGACCTGAGGTGTAGAGACATGATCCTTCGAGCCTTCAGACTGACTGCAGCTCATTTTTGTGGGTGGCAACTAGCAAAACGAGAAGGGAAAAGAACAATATTGGGGGGAGGTATTGGCTGACTAAAAGATGAGAAAAAACAAATTCACTGGCATCCTAAAACTGATAGGAAAAAAGGGCATTAATTCTTTTCCTTCCAGAAAGCCTCTGATCTTTAGTACAAGATCTAGCAACTCACATATGGAGTGGAACATTCTAGCAAACAATAACCACTATTGTCTGTCACCAAGAAATTTATAACACATTTCCTCAGAACAGAAGCATGGAAACATATTTAGCTCTGGTTGTTGCGTTCATCGTTCGTTTTCAAAGAAGACCATGACATCAGAGAAATGATGACATGACTTGTACTTTGTTTTGAGTGAGGGAAGGCTATACAAGGTCACCAGCCTCACTTTCTCCTCCTGTGCCATCTGGATCCAGTAACCAGATATTCATCAGCGTGACTGGAGATGGCCCAGGATGCAGTGGGAGACTTTGGCCCTCTTAGGCTAAGACCTTTTCAAGTATTCTCTTAGACGGAGGTAATGCCCATTCAGCAAATAGGCCTCTTTAAGAAATAGTCAGGGAATTGCCCCTTTAATGAGCAAAAGAGAAAAAAATTATAAGTAAATCAAGCTGGAAGGGAAAGAGAAACAGTTACTATTGATAATCACGCTAAGCCAGGAGGGTCCAGAGAAAAAACCATTAAGTGGTTAACTCTGGTGCAACTTGTACAAAGGGGAGGGTAGTTTATTAGAGCTAGAACCTGCAGGTTCTGAAGCCAAATTATTCTTAGCATCTTTTTCTACAGACTAAAGGAACAAGGCAATCAATAGACACTGACATAGAAATTGTGGATCATCTCAAGATATTTTTTTTCTTCTTGTTCTTTGTTTGTTGCATCCAAGAAGCAGCTAGTTGTAGTCATTAACTCACTGCTTCTTTATTTGTGGTTGGAGCTGCTACAGAGAAAGGCAAAGCTCTTCTCACATGAACTCTCTATATAAAGTGTTTAGCGACTCACTGTGATATTTAATAATCCAAGAGAAAAAGGAAGGAAATAAACATTTATTAAGTGCCTACTATACGTCAGAAACTGTGCTAAGTGCTTTATAAATATTATCTCACATGGTCCTTACAACAACCCTTGGAAGTAAACGTCTTTATCCCCATCTTACAAATGAAAACCCTGAAACAGACAGAGGTTAAATGACTTCCCCAGAGTCACTCAGCTAGGAAGTAGTGAGGCTGGATTTGAATTCACATCTTCCTAAGCCCAGTGCTCTTTCTGTCTATCCAAACTAATTGTAAGAGAGAACATGCTACACTCTATCATGGACTTTGCTGACACTATCAGTTTTCTAGTACTCTTCAAAACTGATCCAAGGGCCAGAACAATCCCTTATCCTTATTCCATGCTTAAAGTCCCTGTTCCTGGGGAGTCTGAGACTGGAGGATCTCTTGAGCTCTGGAGCACTGAGTTTCAGTAACAATAAAGCCAATCTGGTATTCACACTATCACACGTCAGTATGGTGAAACCTCAGGAACAGAGGACCCACAAACTGATTAAGAAAAGACAAACCAGCCCAGCTTGAAGAAACAGAGCAGTTTAAAGTTTTCTGTGCCAATCAATGTTGATATTGGGCCTGTGGGTGGTTGTTGCACTTTCAGTCTTGACAAGATGGGGATGTCCCATCTCAAAAAAATCCCAGCAACAACAAAACAGAAATTGATCCAGGGAAATTCTAGTATTAGGGTAGGGAATTTCTTCCTTTTTTAAATCTTTGATGATCTCTGAATCCTAGTTTGAAGCATGCAGGAGTCTACCTGCCCTCTTGCTCCCTAGGCCTGCTTCACCCCTGGATTCAGAAGCCTATAACATGATCCCTAATTACATTTTCTCATTCTTTTGCCACTGACATGATATCTTGAGACTATGGAATTATAAATTTAGAACTTAAAGTTAAATTAGCATCTAACCTAAGCTCTTCTTCCAAGGTCAAATTACTTTCTCCATAACACACAACTTTTAAACAGGAGAGCTGAGGGTCAAACCAGAGTTCTCTGATTAGACAGACAGTATTTTTTTCTCCAAATCATGCTATGAAGGATCTATAACTCCAATTTCCTGACCAATCTAGACCAGGCTCAATCTCTTAGGCTGAGCTCATTATCCATCTTGAACACCTATGTACTGCAAAAACATTAGGTGCTGCCCATGAAGAATCTAAGGCTGGTTGATATTTTGATCTTATGGGTTACTAATACCAAAAAATTCACCCCCTACTTACCAATCTTTTTGATTAATGTAATAGGCTATACATGCAACTGCACGTCATAATACAGGTAACACACATTCTTCATACCTTTATTTTCCCAGTGAGGGTAGATTGCTATAATAAATGCAGGCAGGTGGTGCTGTGGAGAGAATACTAGTCATTTGGTCTCAACACTTACTAGCTGTATGACCCTGGGCAAGTCACTTCACCCTGTTTACCTCAGTTTCTTCATCTGCAAATTGAGCCAGAAAGGGAAATGACAAACTATTCTAGTATCTTTGCCAAAAAAAAACAAACCCAGATAGGGTCACAAAGAGTTGGACATGACTGAAATGACTGAACAACAACAAAATTGACATGGGGAATTCTATTAAAAATATTATATATTGCTCACTTTATCTACAGTATTCTTCTTATTAAGGAAAAGCATCATAGTCTGGTAGATAGAGCTCTAGACTTCAAATCAGGAAGCCCTGGGTTCAAATCCTGCCTCACACTCACAAGCTACACGAACTTGCGTCTCTCTGATATAAAAGGGGATAAAAATAGGACCTATCTCACAGGGTCATTGATCAAATGAGGAAATATATATAAAATGCTATATGAGCATCACTTATTATGAAGCTTCTAAGTGGTCTACACTTCTTTGCCCTCTTTCATTTTTTAGTTTCAAGTCGCATTTTCCAAAATAGTTCCTTCCATCTTTTCCTGTGTCCCCATCTACATTAAAATCACTGTGTAACGCTATAAAAATGTCAGGAATGCTAAAGCCTCAATGAACTGAGACCGACAAGCAACACTAGAAAGAATAAAAATGTTTGGTTTTTGCTATGTTAAGAGAAAAAAGAAGGTTAGAAGAAGGTTAAGACTTTTGCTTGTTGTGGATAGGACAATGACATGAAATGTCTAAAAGAAGCCAAAGCTGCTCTATCCTTGGTTTGCTTTTGTTTTATCTGCCAATGAGAATGTACTTTGCACTAGAAATGATGGAACAGAAATAATGAACAGGGAAATAGGGGCAATTTCCTATTTCTTAAAGAGGCCTATTTACTGAACGGGCATTACCTCCCTCTAAGAGAGTACTTGAAAAGGCCTTAGCCTAAAAGGCCAAGGTCTCCCATTGATTCTGGGCCATCTCCAGTCATCCTGATGAATATCTGGTCACCGGATCCAGATAAACCCAATAAAAGTAAGAGGGTCATAAATACTCAGTTGTCCTTAGTGAATTCAAGTCACCTGACCCAGATGAACTTCATCCCTGGATGCTGAATGAACTGATAGAGGCGATTAGTAATCTATTGTTAGTGATATTTGAAAGATTATGGAAAACAGGAGTACCATCATTAAAGAAGGACAAATAAAACATGCTGATTTAAAGAAAAGGAAAGAGAGGAGTCTTCAAACTCTGACTTTGATTCCTGGGAAAATTCTAGAATGAATCATTAAAGACATGATTGTTAAACATCTTCAAAGGGAAATGTTGATTACAAGGAGCCAGTGTGGTTTCATTTAGAACATTCCCGTCCAGACTATGAAATTATCTTCATTTTTTTGCCAGAATTACTCAATTAGTAGATATGGAGAATGCACTGATAGTTTGCCTTGATTTTAACAAAGCTTTTCATAAAGTATTTCGTACTTTTCTTGAGGAAAAAATGAGAAGATATGGACAAGATGATAGTACAATGACAGGACTTCAAAACCAATCAGAATGTCTGGTCTCAAAGAATAGTTGGTAATGGTTCAACATCAGTGAGGAAGGAAGTGTTCCAAGGAGTGCTTCTAGGTCTTGTGCTCCAAAGTCTATTTCTAACAATGACTTGAATAAAGATTAGGTGTTCCCCTAAAACTAAAGTTAATATAAGACTAAAACATTGAACAGCAGAGTTTGAATCTAAAAAGGTCGCAATAGACTAAATACAATAAGTTGAAATTCAATAGGGATGACTGTAAAGACCTACACCTGTATACCAAGGATTAACCTCACGAATTTAAAAGATGGGAGACTTGATTGGACAAAAGTTCAAAGAAAGTCTGGAAATTATAGTGGATTACAAATTCAATTTTTAGTCAGCAACGTGATGTAATAGCCATTAAAGCCAATGTCATCTTGGTGTTAAGAGGAACATAGCTTTCATGAATAGGGAAGCCATAGTCCCACTGTACTTTGCCTTCACCAGGCATTATTTGAAGTATGATGTTCAGTATCAGACACCACAATATAAGAAGGACATTGATAAACTGAGGAGTGTTCAGTGGAGAGAAGCCAGGATAACTTAGGATCTTGAATATATGTCATATGAAGATAGGCTAAAGGGACAGCATATGTTTATCCTACAGATATGGGCAGACATGATAGTTGTATTCCAGTATTTGAAGGGTTCTTATGTAGAAGAGAGATTAGACTGCTTCTATTTGGCCCCAGAGAGCAGAACCAGGAGCAAAGAGAGGAAAATTACAAAGAGGAAAATTCAATTTTTATTTCAGGAAAAACAGTTTTTGAAAAAATGCAATGTACTGCCTTGACAAGTGGAGAGCTGCCCTTGTAGCAGTACTTACACAGACCATTTATGGAGCATGTTGTAATGCCTTTTATGCAAGAGCTGCACTACGTGACCAGTAAGGTAAACAGCAACTGGCAAAATTTGAATGTTTATATTGACTTACTTTGGTGCATTTTATCAAACTCCTCATAGAATTTTTCTGCTTTTTTAAAATATTCTGTTGACACAAGCTATCCCTTATGCAGCTATATAGCTATACTACAATAAGCAGACTGGTGTAGGGAACTGATCAATGAACTTGGTGTGAGAAGATGTAGGTAAGGATTCTGCCTTAGGTACTTACTAGCTTTGTAATGTTGGGTAAATCTCAACTAATCTGGGCCCATAGTTTATTAATCTACAAAATCTCTAAGGTTCCTTCTTCTTCTAAATGCATCATGCTATGGACTATCTTTAGAGTGATTTACTTCCTTATGTTCATCATGGACTGAGCAAGGTAAGATAACCAAATGTCCCGTGAAATAATATTTCTTATTGACTTTGGACACAGAACAAACTCCCCTAGTTGCCTTCTCCAAGAAGATATTGAGAGTTGCCTATCATTTATGTTAAACTTTTTAAGTGTTTTTTTGTTTCTATTAATGGTGAAAATTTTAATATTGATGTGCTTCATTTCGTCCAGTAAGTATTGACTTTGTTGTTGAACGCTATCACAGATTAGGAAAACTGACATTTAAATGAATAAGTATTCATTAAGATATAGCATATAATCACCTAAGGATAATGTGATTATTGGTCTCTTCTGCCCCCTTTAACATAGTTCTGCCACTAGTACAGAAGCAAACATGGACCACAAAGGCCTGAGGACTGCTTTGTATTTTGATCTAGTTCATGACCAAAGAGAAATTATGACTTTGTGGCTGACTGAGCCCCTCCTTGCTTAGTGTACTCATCTTTGGATCAATGAAAGAGCCTTCCTTTTAGATATAATAGAATCTTCTAGAACCTCTTCTACATTGATATAACCTACAAGAACTTAGTCACCTCCAAGAAATAATAAAGAACTTCTGTGGAAGGATTCAATGAAACACATTTTAAAAAATATTAATTCTTGCTTTCCCCATTTCTCTAAAAGAAAAAAATGGTGGAAGATTATTATCTATGATTCAATAGTATTAGCTATTCAAAATGATAAAAAGAATGGATTCAAGCAACGTGGGAAGACTTGAATGTACCGATGCAGAAAGAAGGGGGCAAATGGTATAAAGTCCAAGGAGGGTGACCAGGATAAAGAAGACAGAGGATAACATGCTACATGCTTATAAGTTAAAGGAGCTAAGAATGTTTAGAATAGAGAACCAGTAGGGGCAATGTGATAGCTTGATATTTGTCTTCAGGTAACTGAAGAATTGTCATATGGAAGAGGGAATCCATCTGTCTCTTAGTCCCAAAAGACAAAACTAGGAACAAAGGTAGAAATTATATGGAATAAGATTTCAGTTCTTTGTAAGGAAACCTATCTTATTTCTATAGAAAGGCTATAATTATTATTGTTATTTTATGTGGGCACATAATACATTGAGTTTCCTCATATGTCATACAAATTATATCATAATGTCTGGCTGGATGCATGATATCCTACCTGTCACCCCAGAAAGTGTCAGCTGCTAGCCTGGTCACCATCTAGAGAGTCTTCCCTCTTCAGTGTACAATTCTGTATGTAAGAGTCACTAGTGGTAGCCCTCTGCCACTGTTGCGCCCCCAACCGCTGAAACCATTGGGGGTGGGTCAGCAAAGGAAACCTCTCATAATAGATGGCACTGCTCAGAAATGCAACGGCCTGTTTCAGCACAAAGGGGGCTCAAGCAGAGGCTGGATGACCTCTTTGTATCACAGAAGGGGCTGGTACTAGAAGAGTTTCAAGATCATTTGCAGCTCTCAGGTTCTGTGATTACATAGAGTATGCCCCAGGAAATATGGCTCCTGTAGCATAACGGATGCAGTGTTTCTTCAGGAATATGCCCGTCTTCCCTGTTCCACATCACTCCTTTGACCACTAATAGGAACAAATGCCTCATTTTCAGGTTTGGGGAAGACCTCTCCCAGGACCAACAGCAACTCCTGGATGGAATCACAGAACTGGATATCAATAC
This sequence comes from Notamacropus eugenii, assembly GCF_028372415.1. Taxonomy (NCBI): domain Eukaryota; kingdom Metazoa; phylum Chordata; class Mammalia; order Diprotodontia; family Macropodidae; genus Notamacropus; species Notamacropus eugenii. Next base: position 103,770,935 of record NC_092874.1, on the reverse strand, counting down.
TGGTGGACTGCCTTCTCAGCTTCTGCTTCACGGGGCCTTGGCCTTCCCTCTTGGGCTAGATTCTTCCCTTGGTTGCTTCTTGGCAGCTGCTCGCTATGGCCAAGGTCGAGTGGTGCTTGCTGCTCATGAGGGCATGCTCTGTGCCCCCAAGCTGGGCCCTTTTCTGTGCAATGCTATTATCTGGCTGGCAGGGGCACGAACAGGTACAATTGGGATTAATCCTAATCTTAAAGAACTGTGTTCCCTCCTGTCTGAAAGAGGTCTGAAATGCAGTCTAGAATCCCATCTGACCACTGGTTTAAGTGTCTACTGCTGTTCAGCCTATGAAGACAAAGAGGCGAGGAAGCTGCATGAGTTTGTGGCAGAGGGTGGAGGGTTACTGATTGGGGGCCAAGCCTGGTGGTGGGCCTCTCAGAATCCTGGCAAGACTGCTGTGGCTGATTATCCTGGAAACCACATCCTCAACCCCTTTGGTCTTAGCATCTTAGGTTGCAGTCTAAAAAGTGGCCAGTTTCCTGTCCTTGTGCCTGGTAAAGGGAACTATCACTTCCGTTCAGCATTGTCTCAGTTCCAGGATGAAGTAAAAGGAAGCAAGATTTTGGCAGAAGACTGGCAGTCAAAGTTAAGGAAGGACTGTGGGGCCTTCCTGAAGATTCCTGCAGAGGGAATCCCTGCCTATGCCTCCCTACATAGATTCTTGAGGAAGGTGCTCAAACAAACTGGTCTTCCTAGTGTCAGTGAACATCATCCTGTGAACAGCAATTCCTGTGAGGCCACCCTGCTCTGTATGGCCACTGAGCTTGCTCAAAGTGGGACTGATTGCTTTTCACTGGTCCACAGAGGTAGTAATGGGACATGCCCTTCCCAACTCTACTCCCCAGGACCCCCTGTCACCATGGAGATCAATGGTACCAGTCCAGGTAAAGATGGAGGATGAGAACTAATGAATAGTTGGGAAAGAATGGGCTGGATGAATCGAGGAGGACGTCACAGGACTGAAATTTTCATAAGACCCTGTCCCTTTAAGGTGATAGTGCTTGAGTTACTGGGAGAAGTTAGAGAGTAAGCAAGTAGGGAAAGGACTGGGCAATCTGAGGTTTAAAGAGAGGATAGCAAGTCTCTGGGAGGAGGTGTGAAGGCTCCAGAAAGAAATATGGGGCCCTGGAAAGGGAATATAAGAACTCTTAGGGATGATATTAGGGCTCTAGAAATGGATATGAGGACTATAGGAGGGTATTGGGGCAGAGAGAGGGGAGAGCCCTGAGAGGTGATGTAGGAGATCTGGGTGAGGTAAGGAGAATGAGGGGGTCAGGGTAGGAGAATTCCATCCATTATTATATCTTTCTTCAGATGCTACCATATGGGTAAGTACTGGACTCTACCTCCCTGAAGGCTTTACTGCAAACATCAGGATGCCATATGCTGCCTCTACTGGCCTACAGGTAATTCCCCTGTGCCTGCCCATTGCCTTGCCTATGTTTGTAAATCCTCATATGGCTGCTACCACCATATTCTTCCCGGTATTTTTGTTGTTGTGTTAAAAATTACTTTTTTGTTGATAAGCATTTGTTTGCTTTTTCCCAAATTTCATTCCGTAATTTAAAAAAAAGAAAGAAACAAAGAAAGAAAGGGAAAAGAAACGATGTTAATACATATGCATAGTCAAGCAAAGCGAATTCCCACATTGGCCATGTCCACAAATGTATATTGAGTTCTGTATCTTAAACTCAACTGTCAGTAGGTGGACAGTGCATTTCATCTGTGGCCCTCTTGGGTCATGGTCTGTAGCCTTGGTCAGAATTCTCAAGTCTTGCAAAGTTATTTTTCTTCATAATGTTGTTGTTGTCTAAATCATTCTCATTCTGCTAACTTCATCCCATCGGTATCTACAAGTATAGCTAGTTTTCTCTGAACCCATCCATTTTGTCAGTCAATACACATTTATTAAGTGCCTACTATGTGCTAGGCATTATACTAAGTGGTCCTCTCTCAGAGTAAAATAATATTCCATTAAATTCATAAACCATATTTTTTTAGCTGTTCCATGGTAGATGGGCACCCCCCATTGGTTTCTAGTCTTATGTTATGTAAAAAAAGCTGTTATAAATATAAATATACATGTATATATATATATATATACATATACATAGGTTCTTCAATTTCTTTTGGGTATAGGTTTTGTATTAGTATAGCTAGACCAAAGGATATGCACCGTTTAATTGCTTTTTAAGGGACAGTTCAAAATCTCAGAATAGCTATACCAGTTCTCAGCTCCATATTACAGTACCTATTTTCCCACAGCCCCTCCAACAACCTGTACCTATGAATAAACTTCCACCTTCTTCTTCTTATCCCTATTTCCCTCCTAGGGTTACTTTCAGGCAAAATGACCTGCTTTCTAAACCAGATTCTATCCTTTGAGATAGTATATCTTAAACATCAAGGAATCCAAAAAGTGTGGAATGTGGCATGTCTTATCTGGTAGCAAGAGATGTTCAGAAGGGTCTGTGCTTTATTTTGGGGAGTATCAATATCTCTTCAACATAAAACGTTTCCTTATAACAAATAGTTACCAAGGTTTGTCACTCTATATTCTCATTCTATGCAGGATACGTTTTCTAAAACAGACAGCGAGGGACAATTTGTGATGTTTCATCTCCTAACGTCATCATTGAAAACTGAAGTTATAATTAGAACATCCCATTTTTCCTTAACAGCTCATTATAGATTTGTCACTCATAATTCTGTAAATCCTTATTGAGCCTATGTCATTGTTCAACATGTATGAGTCCCTGGGAGTCTAGAGTCACTACCTGTCAAATGCTCATAATTCAAAGCTAGCTTTTCATGAAAGACACTGATAAATGATCTAGCACACACTTTTCAGTGATTGCTAGCTGTACTCATGACTCCCCCTTTCCCAGGTACAAATTGGCTGCCACTCTGATGATCTCAGTAGGGCCAAGAACCTTTGCCGAGCACCTGTGGTGATTCACCGATGCTGTCTGGACAGACCAGAACTGTCAGTTTCCTCCCTCTGGGGGGGCCTCATCTATATACTTGTGCCCAAGGGCAGTAACCTGGGTCCTGTGCCAATCACTGTCACTGGAGCTGTGCCTGCTCCTTACTTCAAGCTAGGTGAGTAAAGGCTTCATGAAAACCAAACCCAAGGGTAGCTGGAGAAAGTGCTAAGGAATTATAAACTAAGTTATAGAGGAGGAAAATAACATAAATTGTGGAAAAGGAAAAGGATGTATTTGGTGGGATAAGGAAGAGATATCCTATATTAAGGCTGAGGGTGGGGCCTCATGGAACTGTGTCCATGTAGAATTCAAGGGAGCATGAGGAAAGGTGATGAGGGATTGATCTTTTGTTTGCAGAAATGGGGATAGAATGCATACCAAAGATGAGAGTAGAAGAAAAAGACACTGAATTTGGAATCAAAGGACTTTGAATTGAAATCCTGACTCTTTTACTTAGTAGCTGTGTAATATTGAACATTTTACCTTCGCTCTCTCTTTAGTAAAATGAGAGAATTATCCTAGATCCACAAACATATTTAAGGAATGCTTTGATAACTGTATTTCAGCACAATTGGCTTCCTTTGTAATTCTATGTATTTTGTTTTATGTATTTAAAAGTTGAGAAATCCATAGGCTTTACCAGGTTCCCAAAGGGGCCCATGTCACAAAAAAGGTTAAGAACCCCTGTAGCTGTAAATCTCTGATCTCTTAGCGTTACCCTCCCATTGAAATCAAAATTTCAACTTTCAGTCTTGGGAAGTAGAAAAATTAAGGAGTACGTAAAATGGTGTAATGTCCAGAAGGAGGGATGTGAGAGACACACTGTACCTCATCTCATATATTGAATCTTTCCTAAAACTGTGATCAGAACTACATTTTAGGATAGACAGTAATGAATTGTGCAATAGACAAAAAGTGACTTGGGATGGTGAGATGACTAGAGGGTATGTTATATGGGGATTAATTGAAGGAATTGGTAATATATAGCTTGAAAGAAATAAGACTTGAAGGGATTTGGTAGATTTCCAATATTTGAAAGGCTGTTTGGTACAATTAGAAATATTTGTGGTCTATTTGGGCTCAGGGAACAAAATTATGAACAGGCAGCATAATTTACGGAGGCATATTTTGTCTCAATGTAAGGAAAAAAGTCTTAACAATTAGATCAGCCCGAAAGTAAAATGGATTGCCCTGGAAGATTCTAAATTACCCAAAGGGGGAGATCTTCAAATAGAGACTTATCAGGAACAGAGAGAAGGGAATTCCTGTTCCTGTTCAGGTACAGACTGGATTAGATGATCTCTCAGATTCTGTGACAGTCCCATTAACCCCACCATCTCTATCCAAAGGGGAGACATCTGTGGAGGAGTGGAGGAGCTCCATCCGCCACTACCCAGTGCCCTGGGGGGAGCTGGCAACAGACAATATCATCCTCACGATGCCATCTAAACATCTTCAAAACCTGGAAGACCCAGAGCCATTGCTTCATCTCTGGGATGAGATGATGGGAGCCGTGGCCACACTTGCATCCATAAGCTTCCCTTTCCCTCGGCCTGAGAGGATCGTGGCTGATGTACAGATCTCAGCTGGTGGGTGTTCTGGAGGTGTGGAAGGGAGATCCTTTGTGCATGTGACATTAGGACATAGTTCACAAATATTATTTATTGCTCATCTTCTCTATGTATCATGCATTATGTATGATGGGTGATAGTACAAGTGAAAAGGAGTTTATAAAGTGGTTGTGAAAATAAGAGAAAAACACTGAAATTTCAAAAGAAACACAGAAATTAAATAATAGCATTCATTCATTCACTCATTCCTCTTTCCTTTGCTCATTCAGTAAGTCTTTATTGTGTGTCTCTGTGTGCAACACAAGAGCTTTCACAGAGTACTGCTGGAGAGAGTAATTGCTATGATTTCAAAGGATGGGCTTCAGTACATAGTGGAGGGATTCAAGAGCCTTCAGTGGAGTGTATAGGAAATGAACTAGGCCTTGAAAAACTGGTAGAAGTCAGGTAGAGAGAAGTATAGACAAGTCAACCAAGCAGTAAGCATTTATTAAGCACCTACTGAGTGCTGGGCACTATTCTGACATAAAAAGAAAAGATAAAGACAATCTCTCCTCTCAAGGACCACACATTCTAATAAGGGAAAATAGCTTGTAAACAACCAAGTATGAAAATGATCTATGCAGGATAAATTGGAGATAATTTCAGAGAGAAGCACTAGATTAAGGGATTCATCACTTATTACAGAGCCCTAGATCAGCAACGAAGGCTGCATAAATGGGAAAGGAAAATCTTCATTCTTCACTTTAGGAGAATTCATAATATAACTGAAGTTGGACATAAGAAAAGGGAAACCACCCACACTGTTCCTATCTCCCCAAACTATAGGTGGGATATACTAATGTATGAAAACGTATAAAATAATAGCTAGCATTTATATAATGCCTACTATGTTAAAAAAAAAAAACTGTGCTAAGTGTTTTACAAATATTATCTCATTTTATACTCACATCAACCCCAGGAAGAAGGTGCTTTTATTTATCCTCATTTTACAGTTGAGGAAACTGAGGCAAATGGAGATTAAGTGACTTGCCCAAAGTCACATTGTAGTCTCAAAGCTAGTAAGTGTCTTGCACTGGATTTGAACACGGATCTTCCTGACTCTAGTCCCAGCACTCTATTGAACATACAACCTAACTTCTAGAAGAAAACTTAGCCCAATACATGGATCATTATGGTGCAGATATACAATTCCAAAACTGACAGAATGATAGAGGTACATAGAAACAATAGAACTCTTATGTGAGAGATGAGAAATTGAGGTTGGACAGGGAAAAGGGGGAAAAAAGTTTTCTTCCCTGGTTTGACTAAGTAAAGAGAAGACATCTGTTCTCATATAAGTGTGAAAATGTTGGGGATGAGAGAATATAGGGGGGAGATGCATTATGAAAATAACCTAGGGATGACAGATTGGGCTCTCTCATACAGAAATCTCTGCCTTCTCTTCTTTCCTCCACTGCCCAGGCTGGATGCATTCAGGATACCCCATCATGTGCCACAAGAAGTCAGCAGAGGAAATGGTCACTGTGGAGAAAATAAGGTCTAATGGCCTCTGGGGCCCCATCCATGAGCTAGGCCACAACCAGCAACGACAGGTCTGGGAGTTTCCCCCACATACAACTGAGGCTACCTGCAATTTGTGGTCTGTCTATGTACATGAGATGGTGCTAGGCATCCCTCGGGACAAGGCCCACCCTGCACTGACTCCCTCAAAAAGGGAGAGCAGGGTACTTGAATACCTGAGAAAAGGGGCTCCCTTAAAAGAATGGAGTGTTTGGACAGCACTGGAGACTTATCTGCAGGTATTAGAAATGAATTGGGGGAGAAGGTAATACTACTACTACTTCTACTACTACTACTACTACTACTACTACTACTACTACTACTACTACTACTACTCCTACTCTAGCATTTATATAGTGCCTCAAGGTTTACAAAATACTTTTTATAGGTTTTCTCATTTGGTCCTGACAATGACCCTGTAAGGTAAGTGTTATTATTATCCTCATTTTCCATATGAGGAAACTGAGGCTGAGAGAGTTTACATGATTTGCCTGAAGTACCCATCCATATCAAGTCATGGAATCCTATCTGCATTTTCATGATTCTAGATATTCTGTGGCAGCTTCTCTATGCCTTACTTGTGTAGCTATAAAATGGGAGTGATAGCCCCACCCTTAACTATCTCCTAATGAGAAGGTGAAGATAAATGAAAGGGTAGAAGAAAAGCATTCTGCAAAGTTTCTATTAAGGGTCTCCACAAAAGAAAACATTCTATTTATATAGCCCAGACAAATGTTCTCTTGACTAATTATAATTACAAAGATACTATTGAACCTTACCATGAATCATTCTCCGTAGGTCTAGTCACAAGGGTGACCCCTCTTGTACCATTTTTATGGCACTATTATTGGTATACTGTAGTGTTATTTCATATGGTAGCCATGTGTCATAATTTGACTGAGGCCTAATTTCCACTAGAGTGATTAATCATTTTTAAAAGTAGGCATTTACCCAAGGTGGATAGTAGAGAATAAGACTGGGTGATCATGTCTAAATGGATGTTTGGTAGGAAGGAAAGGAAGAAATCCTGTTCAAATGGTACGAATATGGCTAATGTTCAAGAGGGAGCCTCTTACTACAGTCAGGTAGGGTCACTGATGCTCACTTGCTGGGTTGTCTCTGGAAACTCAGACCCTTCACTCTGCCCCCTTTTCTCTTTCTCCTCTCTCAGCTACAGGAGGCCTTTGGCTGGGAGCCTTTCATCCAGCTTTTCACTCAGTACCAGACCTTATCTGGGGTGCCCAAAGACAATGTTGGCAAGATGAACCTGTGGGTGAAAAAGTTCTCTCACCAAGTGCAGAGGAATCTGACTCCATTCTTCCAGACCTGGGGCTGGCCTGTCAAGGATGAGGTGGCTGTTTTCTTGGCCTGCCTGCCTGAATGGCAGGAGAACCCCATGAACGTCTACCTTCTCATGAAGAATTGAAGGATGGGCAGCAGGTCCAGGATGCCTGTGGGCAGGATGTGTCTCCATCTCCAAAATTCAGTCTATGGATTGAGTGGGAAATGTTCGGAGTCAACCCCATTCATTCAGCAAATATGTATTGATCATCTTTGATGTTCAATATACAAAAATAGGTGGTATGAGGGAGTAAAGTCATCAGGAGTGTACCCCCATCTGAAGTAAAAATAAGCAAAACCACATGGAAAGTTGTATAGCAACACAAGTTAAATAACAATGAAGATATTTCTTCTCCTTCAACCTCCAAAAGGGGCCTCAGAACCTACCACAAATTGGCACCAAGTGTTCCTTTTCTGGGAATCTGTTTTTGATTTAAATATGCCATCATTCATCCATATAGTATAATAGTGATAGCACTGGATTTGGTGTTGGGACATTGATTTGAATCCCATCTTTGCCATGTAGCACCCGTATAACCTTGGATAGGTTGTTTAGTCTCTTTGGGCCTTGTCTTTCAAATGACAGAACTGAACACGATGACCTCTAAGGTCCCTTTGTCTCTAAACCCAGAATCATGTATAATTCCTTCTTGATCCTGAAATAACACAACCTTGAGATAAGTTCAACTTATCTTTTTAGGAATCCAAAAATATTTTGTCTGAGCTTTTATTTTTGATTCATTGTTCTAAATATATGGATATGGTTCCAAACTGAGACGTAGCTTTATCATAAGAATAAACAGGCCCTTAACTGGTTGTCATAGCTAATTCATCCCCAAACTCTGATAGTGCCTATATAGAGAGTGTTTCAAAAATCTTAGTGAAGTTTTAAACTTTTGAAAGCTTAAACTCCATTAAGACTTTGGGGATGTAATCTTAGGGAGCCAGAGTGACATGTAGAACCTCTTATGAAGAAACCTGCTTTTTAGGTGATACTCAGGACCTTCTCTAAGTTTTTGAGGTGCAATTTCAGATAGCACCAGTTCATTCAATAGAATATTCTACTAAATTTTAAAGGAAGGATTCTGGAATATTCCCTTCAGCTTCAGGAAAAGGATGGTAAAGTCACAAGTTGTGATGATAAAATATATTACGGTTTGCACCCCTCAATTCATTCCATCAGCCAATATACCGTGCATGAAGAAAGCAGTGGTAGAGATTGCATTGATACAAACTGAGAAAACTAAACTAAAAGGTTTTCTCTCTGTGGCTTGGTCACCTCAATAAACGTGTATTATGTGCCTACTATGTGCCAGGTATTGTGATAAGTACCTGGGATAAAAAAATAGAGGCAAAAGGAAAAGACTTGCTCTCAAGGAGTCACACACACACCCACACACACACACACACACACACACACCAGCATAAATAGGAAATTAATTGAGGGGTTGGGAAAGGCTTCCTATTAAAGATACAATTTTAGTTGGCACTTAAAAGAAGCCAAACAAAGAACTGGAAATTGAAAGGATGGCCATCAGTTAGGGAATGGCCGAATAAGTTGTTGTATATGAAAGTAATGTTATACCATTGTTCCATGAGAAATGTTGAACAGGCAGATATCAGAAAAACCTGGAAAGATTTACAAGAACTGAAACTGAGTGAAGTGAGCACAACCAGGAGAACACTGTACACAGTAACAGCAACATTGTGTGATGACTGACTTTGATAGATTTACCCCTTCTCAGCAATTCAGTGATCTGACAACTCCAAAGACTCTTGACAGAAAATGCTATCCACATCCAAAGAAAGACTTTGGACTCTGAATGCAGAATACTATTTTGTCTTTTTTATGTGTTTTTTCTTCCTCATGGTTTTTCCCTCTTCTGATTCTTTTTTCACAATATGACAAATGTGGAAATATATATATAATATGATTGTACGTATATAGCCTATATCATATTACATGTCATCTTTAGTACGGAGGAGAAGAAAGGGGAAAATTTTAGAACTCAAAATCTCATAAAAGTGAATTTAAAAAATAAAAATAATTTTTTTTTTAAAAAAGAAGCCAGGGAAGTCAATAGGTAGAGATGAAGAGGGAGAGTAGTTCAGCTTCAGCAGATAACCAGAGAAAATACCCAGGGCTGAGAAAGCCAGGAGGAGACCAGTGACACTGCCATGAAGAGTATGTGCCTGGGAATAAGATAGAAAAAGACTGGAAAGGTAAGAGGGGGTTAGGTTATGAAGGGCTTTGACTGCCAGAGTATTTTGTATTTGTTCCTATGGGCAATAAGAGGCCACTACAGTTTATTGAGTAGAGGGGTGATGGTCAGAGCTGTACTTTAGGGAAATCCTTTGGTGGCGAATAGAGAGAGAATGAATTGGAGTGGGAAGAGACCCAAGGCAGACAGACCCACTAGCAAACCATTGCAGTATTCAAGGCATGAGGTAATGAAGGCCCGCACTGTAGTGGTGGTAACAACAGAGGAGAGGAGGGGGCATATGCAAAAGATGCTCCAAAGGTGAAATTGATGGGCTTTGGCAAAAGATTGTCATATGATACAATGAAGGCATTACAAAAAAATAAAATAAAATATGTACCATCAGACTCCAGACATCAATAGGAAGGTTGTAATGCCAGTGAAATTTATGGAAGACTTATGTGACCCTAAGTCAGTGTATCCTTCACTTTTCAGCCAGAAAAAAGCTTCTACTATGTGCCAAGAACTATTCTGGAGGATATATCTTGATATTCTTGAGAATTAAGACATTCTTCTGATAAAGAGGAATTCAGACAGAAGAATGGTCCTGTCATCCATGTCACATATTTTTACTTGGTGTTTTCAGAGCTTTTTTAAAATTTTTTATTTATTTTTGTTTCTTTTGATTGTTTCAATTTCCCTTTTCCTTCTGTTTACTTATGTTTCTCCTTTGGACTGAATTATGCTGTTAGGCTACAATGAGGCAAGGCAGAGGTCCTGAGCTTTATAATATTTTTAATAATGGTGTATATATTTTTGATACTGTATATAATAGAGTATTATAATAATATAATATGTGTAATGGAATAATATATAATTAATATTGCAGTACTTTACAATACTGCCTATAATGCAGTATTTTATAATATTGGATTTGCTACATCGTATCTGTGTGTCCTTGGACAAGTCACTGAAACTTTACACCTCAGTTTACTCCTCTGTAAAATCAGGGAGCAGGATCTCTAAGTTTTATTTCCAGTTCTGAGACTCTTGTTTCTTCTGGTTTCGTCTCTGCTGCTGCTTTTTTCTTCATCTGCTGTTGCTTCTATGTTATTGTTACTTGTTAGGGCTTGAGTTGTTGATATAGTTTTAAGCCTTATGTTCTGAGTTCATATGAGACCTGAAAGGGACCTTCAAGAAAGTCTAGCCCAATTCTCTTCATTTTACAGATGAGAACAGACCCCAAGAAGTTAAAAGACCTGCTCAAATCATCCTGCTAGATAATGGTAAAGTCAGGATTAGAACCCAGGCCTCCTGGTTCTCTTATCATATCTTCCTGTAACTCTTCCTTCTAGAGCAGGTCCCACTATTTCATGAAAAGATTTTAGCATATTAATTAATGGTGGCATTTTCTCATCATGGGAGCACAATCCTCCCCACCCTTTATTAGAGACAGTATCTCTCTTGGTCTTAGGGCTCCCTCTTGTGGTCCTTGCCAGAAGAAATGTGTCACTTCCCAGTCCTGTTTTCTCTACTGTTATATGCATGAGGCAATTCTTAAATGAAACAGAAACTACTTCTATGAATAGTAAGGGAAATCATGTTCTCTTCTGCTCTGCTGAAAAACAATAAATTGAAGTCTGTAATTCAGCTCAGGCTAGTAGTACAAGCAAAGGAGGCCAGCCTCCAAGTAGCCAGGTGGCCATGGTGGGGGCAGTGTGCTACGATGGAAGGGATGCTAGATTTAGAATCAGAGCAGATGAGACTTCTTGGTTAGACTTCCAGCACTGGTTCGAATCCCAGCCTGAAGGGAAGATAAATACAATAATCTTGTGTTTCTCACCTTAATGATTTCCCTGGTTTGGGGAACCTTTGTTTAACCCTTGAGTCCAGCCTACTCTTTGAGCTGGGATCTCCATTTTTTTCTATCAAGGGGTATGTGTCTTCTAAAGTTTGTCTTCTTTATCTCTCATCCAGACTGAGAGTTCTGTCTTTTACCAGACTCATCCATCACTTTGCCTCCACCACCTGGTTTATCCTCTCTGTCCCTCTGTTCATACCAAGATTACCCTCTCACATGTCCTTAAGCAGTATATCTGCCTTTGTCTGTAACTTTGACTTTTCTAAAAACTTTTCTTTAACTGTTCTAACGTCCCTGGTGGCCTACACAAATGTCAGCTTCCTTGACCTATTGTTCTCTTAGTTATTGGTTATTAGTTATTCTCTCAGTCATTAGTTCTCTCTTGGGGAAACTAGAAAGGCACTTAACAATGGACCCTTTCCCTACATGAAGAAAACATCAGTGTGATTAACTAAAGAAAATCTGTTGGGGAGGTGGGAATGAGGCAAGGAGGAGAAGGGGAGGGAAAAGAATTGCTCACAATCCTACTCTTTGTGCTTTTCTGACATAGTTAAAATCATCTCTTCTAGTCTGTGCCCCATGATTTAAACATACTTTATTCATGAATCCAGTTTTTGCTTAGAATAAATCATACAGTGTAAAAGGTAAAGGAAATGAGGTCAGATAAACCAGACTCCTTTTATGGTGAGGTGGGTATCTTGAAGGACATGTGGTACAATGCAAAGTATGCTAGATTTGGAATCAGAGCAGCTTAGATTTCTAGTCCTGGTTTGAATCCCAGCCTGCAACTTGCTACTAGTTTGGGCAAGTCATGCAATTTTGTTGCCTTCAATTTTGAAATGATCTTTTGACTCTACCTGGCCTATTAGTTTTATGAATGTCCCCTCACATTTCTCTCAAACTTAAGTTCAAAGAGAGAGAAACTGATGGCCAAATTTAATATCCAATCTGAATCCCACAGAGACCATCTCTTTCAGTTCAGTAAAAATTATCAATCTATTCTGAAGGCATATAGTTCTATACATCTTGGAATGTCAGCAGGCTGGGGAGGAGGAATTCACTTATTGTCACCCAGTTCTTACATCTCTGCTTTCTGTACTCCCTACGTGGTGTAGGCAAGAGAAATCTTAGCTATGCTAGCCACTTTTTTCTCTGCTTTTCCATTTCCTTTTATTTTTTATACTTACTGGGTTTCTTCATGTTTGTACTGTGTCTCTCCTGTTTTTTTTTCTTTTTCAATTTTTCCCATTGGAGGGAAAACTCCCATTGTTATAACTGTAAGGACTCAGGGGCAGACAATCCTGTTCCCTCTGATCTTGGCATGTTCTCTGGTCTTTGAATCTCTGTCTGAAGATAGATCAAGAGTACTTATAGTAGTCAGATATTGCCTGTGCTCCTCTGAGATCTCTTTCCTGGTTTATGGGCCACAAACTTTCCTTTCCTTACAGCAAGGTAAATCTTAATCTCCTCTATTTTCAGCACTGGATTTCCAAGTAGAAAATAGTTCACCAACAACAATACAAGAAACATTAAGCAAATAATTAGAACTGATACCAGGAATACAAAGAGGAAAAAAGAGAACAAGTCCCTGCCCTCTGGGTGTTCGTAGTTCGGATGGATGTCTATTAATAAATATAATTCAAGATAGAATATCATAAGGATGCAGGATAATGGCAGATAAAGTGTTCCCTTAAAAATGAGAATATTTTTTCTTTTGCTTTGTTTTGTTTTTTCTCATGGTTTCTCCCATTTATTTTAATTCTTCTACGCAACATGACTAATGTGAAATTGTATTTAATAAGAATGTATGTGTAAAATCCATATAAGATTGCATGTCATCTTGGAGGAGGAGGGAGAAGGAGAAAATCTAAGACTTATGGAAGTGACTGTAGAAAATTGAAAACAAATTAATTTTTTTAAAATGAGGTGAAAATGTTTTTAGATGGGATGTCTTGGAAAGGACTTTGGAAAGAGGTAGGTAGCTCTGATGCTGAGCTTTGGAACAAGAAAGAGATTTCAACAGGCAGGGATAAAGAGGAAGTTCATTGGCACCTCTCCCAGATTTGAGGTGACTTCCCTTATTACTGTAGAATAGGGCCACTTTTGAACAATACAATATTGAGAGCTGGAAGCCACCTTAACTATTTAGATGATCTATCAGGTCCTTTACAACTCTAAATTGATGATATGCAATCCCTCATTTTGTACAGGACAAAATGGAGGTCTAAAGAGCTTGGGGATTACTAAATACTTGGTATGTAGCAGAAGGGAAATGTGAGCCCAAGTCCTTTGGGTTCCACTTGCCCTTCCAGGTTGGAGTATGAAATCACATAGTCAGCTACTGTAGCATAGAGGGACATCATTGCCTGTTGTATCCCTGACTTTGCTGACCTTCCTCAAAGACTTCCATGGCCTCAGGAGCATGTACCTCCCCTTGTAGGTCAACTGACTCACCATCAGCTCTCTGCTCACTCTTTTGGAATTCTTTTAGTGGGTTTCATGTAGATATAAACTAGTTAAAAGTTAAGTAACTCAAGTCTGAATGGAAGATGCTGAGTGCTACATTCAGCATGCCTTTAATTATCTCCTATAACTTGTCACAAGAGCCAATAAATGGATTTGTAGTACAAGGTTAGTAGCTCGGTCAGAAAATACTATTTGGGGGAGACAGGGGTCAGCTAGGTGGCACAGTGGACAGAGCACCAGCTCTGCAGGTCTTGAGGTCAGATGTGGCCTCAAACAGTTACTTACAACTGTGTGACCCTGGGCAAGGCTTGTTTGTTTTCTTGGGGGTAGAACCACTGATTTGACTAAAGTACTCCTTAGGAAATCAAGGATAGATATTTTTGTTGTTGGTGTTCAGTTGTCTGATACTTCTTTTGACCCCATTTGGGGTTTTCTTGAAAAAGATACTGGAGTTGGTCTGTCTTTAGCCGGTAGGCTATACAAAAACAGATGGTTTGGGCCAAGGATCATAGTTTGCCAATCTCCCCTTTTTTCCCCCTCCCCCCCCCAGACCCAAGTTTTCTAATTGCCCCTGTGACCTATCTGCTCTCTCCTCTATCCTCCCTCCCTGCCCTTGTCTCCGTCTTCTCTTTTGTCCTGTAGGGCCGGATAGCTTTCTTGACCCCTTAACCTGTGTTTCTTGTTACCCAGTGGTAAGAACATTACATTTGGTCCTAACACTTTGAGTTCCAACTTCTTTAGCTCCCTCCCTCTCTACCCCTTCCCCTTGGAAGACAGGCAGTTCAATATAGGCCATATCTGTTTAGTTTTGCAAATGATTTCCATACTAGTTGTGCTGTATAAGACTAACTATATTTCCCTCCATCCTGTCCTGTCCCCCATTACTTCTATTTTCTTATGGTCCTTTCCCTCCCCATGAGTGTTGACCTTGTATTGCATTCTCCTCCCCATGCCCTCCCCTCTATCCTCCCCCCCATCCTGCTTGTGCCTCTGTCCCCCACTCTCCTGTATTATGAGATAGGTTTTCCTATCAGAATGAGTGTGCATTATATTCTTTCCTTTAGTGGAATGTGATGAGAGTAGATCTCATGTTTTTCTCTTGCCTCCCCTCTTTATCCCACCACTAATAAGTCATTTGCTTGCCTCTTTTATGAGAGATAATTTGCCCCATATAACTTCTCCCTTTCTCCTCCCAATATTTCTCTCTCACTGCTTGATTTCATTTTTTTTTTTTTAGTATATGATCCCATCCTCTTCAATTCACTCTGTGCACTCTGTCTCTATGTATGTGTGCGTGTGTGCACGTGTGTGTGTGTGTACTCCCACCCAGTGCTCAGATACTGAAATGTTTCAAGAGTTATAAATATTGTCTTTCCATGTAGGAATGTAAACAGTTCAACTTTAGTAAGTCCCTTATGATTTCTCTTTGCTGTTCGCCTTTTTATGGTTCTCTTCATTCTTGTGTTAGAAAGTCAAATTTTCTTTCCAGCTCTGGTCTTTTCATCAGGAAAATTTGAAAGTCTTCTATTTCATTCAAAGACCATTTTTTCTCCTGAAGTATTATACTCAGTTTTGCTGGGTAGGTGATTCTTGGCTTCAGTCCTAGTTCCTTTGACTTCTGGAATATCCTATTCCATTCCCTTCTATCCCTCAATGTAGAAGGTGCCAGATCTTGTACTATCCTGATTGTATTTCCACAGTACTTGAATTGTTTCTTTCTAGCTGCTTGCAATATTTTCTCCTTCACCTGGGAATTCTGGAATTTGGCCACAATGCTCCTAGGAATTTCTCTTTTTGGATCTCTTTCATGCGGTGTTCTGCAGATTCCTTGAATATTTATTTTGCCTTCTGGTTCTAGAATCTCAGGGCAGTTTTCCTTGATAATTTTGTGGAGGATGATGTCTAGGCTCTTCTTTTGATCATGGTTTTCAGGTAGTCCCAGAATTTTTACATTGTCTCTCCTGATTCTATTTTCCAGGTCAGTTGTTTTTCCAATAAGATATTTCACATTATCTTCCATTTTTCGAATCTGTGCGGTATGTTCTGAGATATCTGTCTTTCTCGAAAAGTCCAAAGCTTCCATCTGTACCATTCCAGATTTGAGAGATCTATTTTCTTCAGTAAGCTTTTGAATCTCCTTTTCCATTTGGTTAATTCTGCTTTTGAAAGCATTCTTCTCCTCATTGGCTCCTTGCACCTCCCTTGCCAGCTGAGTTAGGCTAGTTCTCAAGGTGCCAATTTCTTCAAGATTTTTTTGGTTCTCCTTTAGCAGGGAGCTGATCTGTTTTTCATGCTTCTCCCTTATCCCTCTCATTTCCCTTCCCAGTCTTTCCTCCACCTCTCTAACTTGATTTTCAAAATTTCTCTTGAGCTCTTCCATGGCCCGAGCTCATTGGGTGGGCTGGGACACAGGATCCTCGATTTCTGTGTCTTTGCCTGATGGCAAGCATTGTTCCTCCCCATCAGAAAGGAAGGGAGGAAGTTTTTTTTCTCCGATAAAGTACCCTTCAATAGTTTTATTTCTTTCCCCTTTTCTTGGCATTGTCTCCACCTAGTGGCCTGACCTCTGAATGTTCTCCTCACACCCACCTCGCCTCCTGGTCCTCCCAGCCAGCGTTTGGGGACTGAGATTCAAATGCTGCTTCCCGCCTTAGGATTTTTGGCGGGGGCAGGGCTGTTATTCAGTGTTAAATTTAGTTCAGGTGCTGAGGTCAGGGGCAGGGCCGCCTCTCTGGCTCAATTCCCTCAGGAGGTTTATGCATAGACCTTCCACAATGGATCCAGGCTCCCGTCCATTTGGGGAGCCCCCGTCTGCAGCCACCTCTCAGCCCCCACCTCCCGGGGGGGGGGAGCCCGAGCCATGGGGGCACCTCACTCCCCTCTCAACCTGCCAAAGAGACTCTCTCACCTACCCCCGTCAGTCACCTGTTGGTGGGGGGCCCGTGCAGCTGCTGAAGATCCCGCCTCTGGATCCCTCTCAGAACTTTGTCTCTCAGAGCCGCGGCCGCAGTTGCCACGGCAGGTCCGGGCTGGGCACCGTGTCTGCAGCGCGACGGACCTTTTGTGAGAAGTTTGCAGGTCCCTCTGTGGGTGGGGGGACCCGTGTGGCCACTGGAGACTCCGTTCCGCAGCCCTCTCGGATCTCTTTCCCACGGTGTCGCTGCCGTGGCAGGGCTGCTCTCCTCTTCCCGCCCCGGCGCCCAGTCCCCGGCACGAAGGTCCCCCCGCGAGAGGTTTGCAGGTCTCTCCGGAACAGAAATCTCCCTTGCTCCAATATTCCGTGGTCTCTGGGTGCAGAATTCGCCCTGGGTTAGTCCCTTCTGCCGTTCTGTGGTTTGTGGGTTCGGAGCTATGTGTATGTGCGTCTTTCTACTTTGCCATCTTGGCTCCGCCCCCTAACTTTACTTTTGTAACACTCAACTTGGTCAGTGTTGGGATACCCCCCCCCCCCACCGTGCTGCCAAATTATCAGTGTTTTCTCTAATTACAGACCTCAGAAGTTCTTTAGAAGCTTTTCTGGCTGCATTTTAAATCTTTCAGCACAAATATGACAGTCATTTTACATACATAGAGACATGAGCAGAATGACAAGACAGTGTGCACACAGATCTAATTTTTAGAATTAGAATTAGACTTGTCAAAATTCAGAGTTATCTTTTAGTTACCTAAAAACAACCAATTCAGATTACAATGCAATTTATCACATGTCAATTTACTCTTATGGATCCATAGTCAAATTTTAGTCAAATTATAAAAGATATCTTTTCAGATATCTTCCCCTAGAGGCAGTTTGGAGAAAAAAAGCTGACTGTAACCAAATACAGGGAGTCAGAGAGATAGGAGTAGGGAATTTAGATGTAAGACTCACCCACACTTCAGAGTTGGGACTTCAGGAGAAAAGAATCCTGTGGGCACCTAGTCCCAATTATGTCTGGAAGAGTATAGTCTTCAAGGTCCAGTCTTATCTGAATCATGGCGTCATTAATGTCAACCTCATATAATTTGTTCTAAGAAAGGGACAAATGAATTTAGGTTGCACCTATGTTTTTAATTTTTAGCAAGCTGGCGACATGCATGCATTGCCTAAGAGTTGCAGTCCAGAATTGGGCCCCTCTAAGGGAGCCAGTCCAGAACTGGCTCAATTTGGGGTTTGGTGGTACAGAGTACAGAGTTATGTGTTCTTTGAAGAGTAGGAATTCCCAAGGTGTGCCAATCAGTTCTGGTTAACACACTGGGAGATAGGCTATGTTAAAATGAGGGTCTTGCGGTATAAGACTTAGGTTACTTCATCTTGGTCAAAGACATATCAACTTCCATATCACCTGCCTTGACAGCACAGAAGAATTAACATTTTCCCAGACCTATCTGGGCAACACAATGAGCAAAAATAGACCATTTAGATTAGATCTTTTTTCTTTCTTTTTAAAAAATTTGTTTTCAGTTTTCTACAATCACTTCCATAAATCTTAGATTTTTCCGTCCCTCCCCAAGACGGCATGCTCTTTTATATGGGTTCTAAACATACACTCTTATTAAACATATTTTTACATTAATCTTGTTGCATAGAAGAATTAAAATGAATGGAAGAAACCATGAAAAAAACTCAAATAAAAGAAAATATAATACAATATAAAATGATCTGCTACATTCTGCAATCTAATTCCATAGTTCTTTCTCTGGATATGGAAGGCATTTTGCTTTAAGACATCACTGGGAATTTTTTAAGTCTTGCATTGCAATGAAGGTCTAAGTCTACCAGAAAAAATCCTTGCACACTATGGTTATTGCTGCATACAAAGTTCTCCTTGTTCTGCTCCTTTCACTCAGCATCAGTTCATATAAGTCTTTCCAGGCTTCTCTGAAGCCTTTCTGTTCATCATTTCTCACAGCTCAATAGTATTTCATTACATTCATATAGTACAACTTGTTCAATCATTCCCCAATTGATGGGCATCCCCCTGATTTCCAGGTTTTGGTCACCACAAAGAGAGCTGCTATAAATATTTTTGTACATGTGGGACCCTTTCCCATTTCTATGATCTCTTTGGGATACAGTTCTAGAAGTGATATTGCTGGGTCAAAGGGTACACACATTTTTTTAGCCCTTTGGGCATAGTTCTAAATTATTCTCCAGAATGGTTGGGTTAGCTCACAGATCCACCAGCAATGAATTAGTGTTTCAACTCTCCCACATCTTCTCCAACTTTATGTTAGTCAATCTGATAGATGTGATGTGGTACTTTAGAGTTGTTTTGATTTGCATCTCTTTAATCAATAGTGATTTAGAGCATTTTTTCATATGACTAGAGACAGCTTTAATTTCTTCCTCTGAAAATGGCTTATTCATATCCTTTTGACCATTTGTCAATTGGGGAATTACTTCTGTTCTTGTAAATTTGACTCAGTTCTCTGTATATTTTAGAAATGAGGCCTTTATCACAGATACTAGTTGCAAAAATTCTTTCCCAGTTTTCTGCTTCTCTCCTAATCTTAGTTGCCTTGGGTTTGTTTATGCAAAATCTTTTCAATTTAATGTAATCAAAACTATCCATTTTGCACTTCATAATGTTCTCTATCTCTTGTTTGGTCATAAATTTATCCATTTTCCATAAATCTGATAAATACACTATTCCTTGCTCCACTAATTTGTTTACCATATCAGTCTTTATACCTAGATCATGTATCAGTTTTGACTTTATTCTAGTGTACAGTGTCAGACATCAGTCTATGCCCAGTTTCTGCCACACTGTTATTCAGTTTTCCCAGCAGTTTTTGTCAACCAACAAGTTCTTATCCCAGAAGCTGGGATCCTTGGGTTTACTAAACAGTAGGTTGCTATAATCATTGGCTACTGTGTCTTGAGTACCTAACCTATTCCACTGGTCTACTCTATTTCTTAGCCAAGTAGTTTTGATGATTGCTGCTTTATAACACAATTTGAGATCAGGTAGGGCTAAGCCACCTTCCCTAGCATTTCTTTTTATTAATTCTCTTGTTATTCTGGACCTTTTGTTCTTCCAGATGAACTTCGATATTATTTTTTCTAGCTCTAGAAAATAATATTCTGGTAGTTTGATTGTTATGGCATTGAATAAGTAAATTAATTTAGGTAAAATTGTCATTTTTTTATTATATTAGCTCAGCCTACCCATGAGCAACTTCTGTTTTCCACTTACATAAATTTGACTTTATTTGTATGAAAAGCGTTTTGTAATTGTGTTCATATTGTCCCAGGGTTTGTTTCCCATATATTTCATAGTGTCTACCATAACTTTAAATGGGATTTCTCTTTCTATCTCTTGCTGTTGGACTTTCTTAGTAATATATAGAAATGCAGATGATTTATCTGGGTTTATTTTGAAACTTGCAACTTTGCCAAAGTTGTTTATTATTTCAAGCAGTTTTTTACTTGATTGTTTAAGATTCTCTAAGCATATCATCATATCATCTGTAAAGAGTGATAACTTAATTTCTTCTTTGCCTATTCTAATTCCTTCAATTTCTTTTTCTTCTCTTATTGCTAAAGCTAATATTTCTAGTAATGTATTGAATAACAGTGGTGACAATGGACATCCTTGTTTCACCCCTGATCTTATTGAAAATGGATCTAACTTATCTCCATTACATATAATGCTTGCTGATGGTTTTCCATAGATACTATTCATTATTTTATGAAATGTTCTGTTTATTCCTATGCTCTCCAGTGTTTTCAATAGGAATGGGGGTTGTATTTTGTCAAAACCTTTTTCTGCATCTACTGAAATAATCCTATGGTTTCCGTTAGTTTTGTTGTTGATATGATCAATAATGCTAATAGTTTTCCTAACATTGAACCAGCTCTACATTCCTAGTATAAATCCTACCTGATCATAATGTATTATTGTGACTTGTTGCTGTATTCTTTTTGCTAAAATCTTATTTAAAATTTTTGCAGCTATATTCATTAGAGAATTTGGTATATAATTTTCTTTCTCTGTTTTGGTTCTTCCTGGTTTGGTATCAGAACCATATTTGTAATATTAAAAGAATTTGGTAGGACTCCTTCTTCACCAGTTTCCCCAAATAGTCCATATAACATTGGAATTAACTGATTTTTAATTGACAGAATTCACTTGTAAATCTATCTGGCCCTGGAGATTTTTTCCTAGGCAGTTCGTTGATGGCTTGTTCAATTTCTTTTTCTGAGATAGGGCTGTTTAAGTATTCAACTTTCTCTTCTCTTAATCTGGGAAATTTATATTTTTAAAAATATTTATCCATCTCACTTAGACTGTCAAATTTATTGGCATACAGTTAGGAAAAGTAATTTCTAATTATTGTTTTAATTTACTCCTCATTTGAGGTGAGTTCACCCTTTTCCTTTTTGATATTGGTAATTTGGTTTTCTTTTTTTAAATCAAATTGACCAAAGGGTTTACCAAGCATATTGTTTTTTTTCATAAAGCCAATTCTTAGTTTTATTTATTATTTCAATAGTTTTCTCAATTTCAGTTTTATTATTCTCTCCTTTGGTTTTCAGTGCTTCTAATTTCGTGTTTGCTTGAGAATTTTCAGTTTGTTCTTTTTCTAGCTTTTTCAGCTGCATGCTCAATTCATTGACCTCCTCTTTCTCTGTTTTGTTCATGTAGGCGTTCAATGCCATAAAACTTCCCCTAAGAACTGATTTTGCAATACACCATAAGTTTTGGCAGGTTGTCTCATTATTGTCATTCTCTTGAATGAAGTTGATGATTGTTTGATTTGTTGTTTAACTCACTCATTCTTTAGGATTTAGGATTAGATTGTTTAGTTTCCAATTAATTTTTGGTCTATCTTTCCATGGCCTTTTATTACATGTAATTTTTATTGCATTGTGATCTGAGAAAGATGCATTGACAATCTCTGTCTTTCTGCACTGGATTGTGAGGTTTTTATGCCCTAATATATGGTCAGTTTTTGTATATATGCCATGTACCACTGAGAAAAAGGTATATTCCTTTCTCTTCCCATTCAGTTTTCTCCAGAGATCTATTATATCTACCTTATCCAGAGTTTTAGTCACCTCCTTAATTTCTTTCTTGTTTATTTTGAGGTGAGATTTATCAAATTCAGAGAGGGGGAAGTTGAAGTCCCCCACTGGTATAGTTTTGCTGTCTATTTCTTCCTATAATTCCCTTAATTTCTCCACTAAGAATTTGGATGCTATACCACTTGGTGCGTATATGTTTAGTTATGATATTGCTTCACTGTCTGTAGTGCCTTTTAGCAGGATATGGTTTCCTTCCTTATCTCTTTTGATCAGATCTATTTCTGCTTTTGCTTCGTCTGAGATTTGGATTGCTACTCCTGATTTTTTTACATCAGTTGAAGCATAATATATTCTATTTCAACCTTTTACCTTTACCCTGTGTGTATCGCCTTGTTTCAAATGTGTTTCTTGTAACAATATATTATTCGATTGTGTTTTTTAATCTGTTCTGCTTTCTGCCTCCATTTTATAGGAGAGTTCATTCCATTCACATTCACAGTTATGATTACTATCTGTGTCTTTCCCTCCATCCTATTTCACCAGTTTATGCTTTTAGTTCTCCCTTGTCCTCCAAAATAGAGTTTAATTTTTGACCACTGCCTTCCTGAGTCTTCCCTCCCTTCTTTTAGCCCCCCTCCCTTTTACTCCATTTTCCCTTATTACTTCTTCCTTCCCTTTTACACTTCCCTCCCTTTTCTTTCCCCTTTCCCCTCCTGCTGCCTATAGAGCTAGTTTGATTTCTATACTTAATTGAGTTTGTTGTTCCCTGCTTGAACCAAATCAGATGCGAGTAAATCTCAAACAGTCCTTGGTTCCATTTCTTCTGCTGCTTTCTTTTTTGTCTGCTTCTGCTTCTATGATATTGTTACTTATTAGGACTTGAATTGTTGGTATAGTTCTAAGCATTATGTTCTGAGAGTATGTGAGACCTGAAAGGGACCTTCAAGAAAGTCTAGCCCAATCCTCCTTATATTATAAATGAGAAAACTGAGACCCCAAAAAGTAACTGACTTGCTCCAAATCATCCTGCTAGATAATGGAAGTCAGAATGAGAACCCAGGCCTCCTGGCTATCTTATCATATATTCCAGTAACACTTTCTTCTAGAAAAGGCCCCACTAGTTCATGAAAAGGTTTTAACTTATTAACTAATGGTAGCATTTTATCATCATAGCAGCACAAAACCTTTTTAATCCCTTTACTAGGGAGAGTATTTCACTTGGTCTTAGGGCTCCCTCCTGTGGCCCTGTTCTCAGAAGAAAAATATCTCACTTCCCAGTCCTGTTTTCTCTACTTATAATAAAGTGTTATATACATGAAGACAATTCTTAAATGAAACAGGAACTATTTCACCACAAACAGTAAAGCAAATCATGTTCTCTAAGGTCTTTTCCTATTCTGCTGAAAAACAATAAATAAAAGGCTATGATTCAGCTCAGGCTAGTAGTACAAGTAAAGGAGGCCAGCCTCCAAGTCGTGAAGTGGGCAGTGTATGCTACAATAGAAGGGATGCTAGACTTGGAATAAGAGCAGATAAGACCTTGATTAGACTTCTAGCCTTGACTCAAATTCCAGCCTGCAGAAGATAAATATTATAACCTGGTGTTTCTTATCTGGTGTGACTGATCTTAATGATTTCCTTGGATTTGGGAGCTTTTGTTTAATCCTTGAGACCCGTCTAACCTTTGAGCTGGGATCTCTACATTTTTTTTCAAACAAGAGTATGTGTTTTCCGAAGTTTGTCTTTTTTATCTCTCATCCAGACTGAGAGTTCTTTTACCAGACTCCACCATCTGCTTTGTCCTCTCTGTCCCTCTGTTCATACCATGATTGCCCTCTCACATATCTTTAAGTAGTATATCTGTCTTTATCTGTAACTTCTACTTCCCTAAAAATTTTTCTTTAACTTCTAACAGGGCTGGTGGCCCGCACAAATGTCTGCTTCCTTGTCCCGTTCTTTCAATCTGTCATTAATTGTCTTTTGGGAAAACTAGAAAGGAACTTCTACTTGTTCATTAACAATGAACTCTTTACCTATAAGCAGAAAACATCAATGTGATTAGCTAAAGAAAATATGTTGAGGAGGTGAAAATGGGGTGAGGAAAAGAAGGAGAGGGGAAAGAATTACTCACATTTCTATACTTTGTGCTTTTCTGACATTATCAAAATCATCTCTTCTCACCTACTTGCTCCACCAATGAAATTTTTGCTTAGAATAAATCATGTAAGAATGTAAGAGGTAAAGAAAACACAAGATTAAGTAAGCCAGCCTCCTTACATGGTGAGGTGGGCATCTTGGGGAATGTGTAGTACAATGCAAGGTATGCTAGATTTGGAATCAGAGCAGGTTAGACTTCTAGTCCTGGTTTGAATCCCAGCCTGGACCTTGCTACTAGTTTGACCTTGGGCAAGTCATTTAACTTCTGTTGCCTTTAATTTCTTCAGTTTTCAAATGATCTTTTGACTCTACCTGGCCTATTTGCTTTATGAATGTTCCCTCACATTTCTCTCAAACATTAGTTCAAAGAGAGGGAATCTGATAACCAAATTTTCTATCCAACCTGAATCCCATGGAGACCATCTCTTTCAGTTCAGCATAAATTATCACTGTATTCTGAAGGCATATAATTCTATACACCTTGGGATGTCAGCAGGCTGGGGAGGAGGAATTCACTTATTCTCACCCAGTTCTCACATCTGTGCTTTCTATACTCCTTATGGTGTAGGCAACAGAAACATTAGCTATGCTGGCCACTTTTCCCCCTGGTTTTCCATTTCATTTTAATGTTTATACTTACTGGGTTTCTTCATGTTTGTACTGTGCCTCTCTTTTTTTTCTTTTTCACTTTTTCCTGTTGCAGGGACAACTCTCATTGACAGAACCATAGGGACTCAGGGGCAGACAATCCTGTTCCTTCTGATCTTGGCATGTTCTCTGGTCTTTGGATCTCTATCTGAAGAGAGATCAAGAGGACTTATAATAGTCAGATATTGGCTGTGCTCCTCTACGATCTCTTTCTTGGCTTATGGGCCACACAGTCTCCTTTCCTCATGGCAAGATAAATCTTAATCTCCTCTGTTTTTAGTACTGGATTG
This sequence comes from Notamacropus eugenii, assembly GCF_028372415.1. NCBI lineage: Eukaryota > Metazoa > Chordata > Mammalia > Diprotodontia > Macropodidae > Notamacropus > Notamacropus eugenii. The sequence goes on along the minus strand of NC_092874.1, from coordinate 103,745,809 downwards.
CCAAAAAGAAAATAACAACAATGCAACAAAATTCAACAGCAACAATGCAACAAAAATTTATTAAGCAAATAATTAGAATTGATACCGGGATTAGAAGAGGAAAAAAGAGAACAAGCTCCTGCCCTCTGGGTGTTTATAGTTTGGAGGGCAGCAGATGATATCTATTAATAAATATGATACAAGATAGAGTATCATAAGGATACAGTATAAAGGCAGATAAAGTGTTCCCTTTTTCTAAAAAATAAAGTGAGAATACTTATGGTTGGGATATCTGGGAAAGGACTTTGGAAAGAGGTAGGTAGCTCTGATGTTGAGCTTTGAAATAAAAGAAAGATTTCAACAGGGAGGGATGAAGAGGAAGGTCATTGGCGCCCCTCATGTATTTGAGGTGACTTCCCTTATTGCTGTGGAATAGAGCCACTTTTGAATAATATGGAGCATGGGGTGAGATAGAGCATAGGAAGCAAGTCCTGCCTCCCTGAGGGAGGCATAGGGGCCCTGCTTCCCACAGAAGGCAAAGGCCAGGTTAAAAGTCTGGTTTAAATACAATTTTATGATTGGAGGTGCCTTTGTCATACAACTAAGCAAGGAGAAAAGGAAAGGGAATAGGAAAGGAGGAGAAGGAGAATTGTTTTGGAATATCAGGAAAATGAGTGCTTTGTGAAAGCACACAGGTAAGTCCATGCTGGAGGGTTTCAATGTCTTCTTTGAGCACTTTTCTGTCCAGTCACATACTGTATCTTATCTCATATCTCACATCCTGCAGCCTGCTTGCTTTATCTGCCTTGAGCACTCCTGTCTGCCTCGTCTCATCATTTGCTTAGTGCCTTAGTCATAATGAGAACCAGACAAATATTTGTTCATTTTGTTGAATAGTGTATATAAAACCTTTTTTCAAAGTTCTAAATTATACTACATTATACACATCTAAGCCTTGATTTCTGCAGGTGAGTCGAGAAAAACTGAAGCTCAGATAGATTAAGGACTTTGCTCCACATTTCTAATAGTAAATATCAGATCTGAGCATCTAATCCAAATTTTTTTTCTTCCAAATCCATGGTTTTTTACAATATGTCAGTTACCTCTCTTTAGAGGTAGCTGTTTAGAAGATTGTGCTCAATCGCAATCACGTAGGCTGAGAAATAAGGAACTCAAAGTAAAGACCCCCAGGAAGCTTAGCTCATAGTTCCAGTTACTGATATCAAGACAAGCCCCACCCAAATCCACTCACCCTGAGTTAAGCCCCAAAACAAGAAAGGAGGAGGATGTTCTTGACCACACCCCCCCATTTCAGTTTTATAAACCTTCAGACTTGATGCTTGTCCAGCCTGTGGTTGCCTTTCCTCAGCCAGCTTGTTCTTGGATCCCTAGACTGAATTTAGAGGACAGAACTGTAAGTTATCTTTTCCAATTTTTTTTTCATTGGATGGGAAGATTTCTATCCTCCCAGCCTCACTAAAGAGATGATTCTAGATTGTGTGTATATGAAACAAGGTGTATATGAATGTTGGGGGTGAAATATTTTCCCAAGCATTACGGTCTCTGCCCTCAAAGAGCTTAAATTCAAATTGAGGCTACAAATAGGTAAGTGATACATAGAAGATTTATATAGAGTAGATAAAATGTATCCTTAGAAGGGAAGGTGCTAGAAGCAAGGGGAATGGGAAAAGTCTCTTGCAGAAAGAGGAATTTTAGCTGAAAAGGAAACCAGTGGAATGAGAGGTAGAGATGAGGAGAAAGTACATTCCAGATATAGTGGAGAAACAATGTGGAGGCAAAGATGTGAAAGATGGGCATGTAAGATACAAGGGACAGATAACTAGATTGTAGTGTCCTTGGAGGAAAGCAAAATGTAAGAAGACTGAAAAGGTAGGAAAGGGCCAGGTAAGGAAGAGCTTTACATACCAGGTATAGTTCACATTTTCTCTTGGATGTAGTACGGAGGTTCTAGAGTTTATTGAACAGGGGGTGACTGTGATTTAGGAAAATCACTTTGGCATTGGATTGAAACTGGAAAGACTTGAAGCAGGGAGACCAATTAGAAAAATAATGCAATAGTTCAGGTAAGAGGTCATGAAAGATTGAAGTAGGATGATTACTGAGTGGAGAAATGGAGACAGATATAAATAATGTTGCGAAGGTAAAAATGATAAGACTTAGCAAAATATGAGATCTGTAGGATGAGAGTGAGGAGTCAAAGATGACATAATGGAATATGAGTTGCATGTATGTATATACATATATATGAATTTTGGGGTATTCAAAAGGAATAAAGGAATTCAAGAGAAGGATTTTGGACTCTCTCTCTCTCTCTCTCTGTTTCCCTCTCTCTCTTTCTTTCTGAATCAGTGAAAAGTCTTCCTCAGTCTGTCAACCACCAAATTTCCTCTACTCATCTCACACTGCCCCCAATATTTTTCTTTTTTTTTGAGTTGTTCAGTCATTTTTCAGTTGGGTTGGTAATCTATCTATTCTGCTGCCTACCTGCCCTACTCTTTTTCTGGAGCATTCTCCAAATCACAGACTTTATGCTGAGCATAAGGTTATCCAACTAGTCATTGGTAAACTTATAAAGAAAATCTATATCTACTTGATTGAATCCTGATAAAGCTGCCCCAGCCCCAATATTCTAACTCCCTTATAGGCCCCACTGAACAGCAGGCTCACTGTCCCTACCTAGTCACTCACTGCCTCCCCCCTACTTAATATCCTAACTACTTCATATGCCTCACTGCTCATTAGAAAAACAGGTGAGTCTATGAACTCCTATTTCTCATAGAACAGCAAGTATGGCCATGTGATGGAATCCCAGCCACTACCTCTAGCTAGTCACTGACTGCAGACCCATTCCTCATATTTCCTGCTGAAACAGCGGCTATGTCCATGCACTCAACCACAACCACACTTGTCTAATCTCAAAAAGGACCACAATAGACACAGTCAATCAGAAAGGAGCACCACCAAGATGCCCAAGTAGGATATGGGCCCCAAAACAATAGAAGGGACTTTCGCTAAGGCATGTGCACAGTAATAGGAAAGAACTGTAAGACAAAGAGAGGCTTATTATAATATCATTATCATATATATGTACCCCCCCCCCCCAATGGATTTTTCTGTATGCATTGTGGGCAATTGCATAGGCAGTTCTACTGTGACGGGGACCTCTCCCTTATTACCTAATCTTTTAATAAACCCCTCATGCCTTTTTAATATTCATATTCTGTTGTATAATTGCAGTTTTACCCTATAAAAATCCATCTCGCTTTCTCTGAAGTTGCTGGTTCATCTTGGAATTTAGCCTGCTTTGTGAGAAGTATCAATCTCAATAAAGGTGTATACTTGGATTAGAGGTGGTCTGACTGAATTCTGTGAGACTATTCCACCACAACATATCAAGAAACTAACACAGTTTTTGACATCCCAGGGTGGGCAGAGTCTAAACTGCAACACACTGACTACTAGGGTGTTCTTTTCACTAGACCACACTCATCTGCAGCATGATTTAGAGGAATGAGTATTTGATCAGGAAGGAAAGGACTCAATTTCAAATTCCCGCTCAGTTGTTTGCCTGTGTGACAATAGGAAAGTTATTTGACCTCTTTTTTGTAAAAATGAGAGGCTTTGATTAAATGACCTCCAACTATAAATCAAAGCTGCTTCTGGAAAGGTAGTAGGATATAAGAGAAAAAGAACTGAGGGAAAACTTTAAAGATGTGGGTTCTATTCTGCACAACCTTTCTTTTTTTTTAATTTTTTATTTTTTTAATGTTTAACAATCACTGCCATACAATTGCGATTTTATCCTTCCCCACCCACCCCCCACTACCTCCCTCCCTCCCCACGACTGCATACAATTCTGTATAGATTCTACATATACTTTCCTATTGAGTATATTTTCACTATAGTCATGCTATGTAGTCAGACTAAGATAAATGAAAGAATCCGTATAACAAATCAGAACATGATACACAAACAGATACACATACACAAACATGATCTGCTACATTATGTGAGTGACTTCCATATTTCTCTCTCTGAGTGTGGAAGGCATTTTGCCTTGAGGTCCACCATTGGGATTTTTTTTTTTTTCAGAAGTTCTTGTGTTATTACATCTGCACAACCTTTCTGAGGGACTTGGAAAATTAAACTCTCTGATCCTCAGTTTCACCTCTTGTAAAATGGGCAAGTGGTTAGAATAAATGACTCTAAGTCTCTTACAACTGCAAGAATCAATGAGTCTAAAAAAAGTTTATAAAGCAGGAGAGCCAAGAGGTAATATCAGAAGGGTCAGCTAAGTGATGAAGTAGATAGTGTGCCAGGCCTGTAGTCATGAAGACTCATCTTCTTGAGTTCAAATTCAGCCTCAGAAACTTCCTGACTGTGAGATCCTGGGCAAGTCACTTAACCCTGTTTGCCTCAGTTTCCTCATCTATAAAATGAGCTGTAAAAGGACATGGCAAACCACTCTAGTATCTTTGCCAAGACAACCCCAAATGTGGTTACAAAGGGTCTAATACAACCGACAAGACTGAACGAAAACAATGTCAGTGGGGAAAGGAAGGAAAAATTTACAAGAATAAGTGATCAAAAGTTTAGATGTTACAGAAGTCAAAGGAAATAAAACCCTAGAAAAGGATGAGAAATTTGATGTTTAGAAAGTCAGTGATATCCTTGGAGAGCCTGGTTTCTGTAGAGCAGAAGAAGGGTTGGAAACCAGATTACAAAGAACTAAGGAGAGAATAGGTAGGTAGGAAGTAAAGTCAAGGCATCAGAACACCTGCAATGCATCCCTAACTCCTATGCATACAGGCTTTTATGAGCATTATATATCTTTCTCTGCCTCTACTCCTCTTCTCTGTCCTGTGCTAGCAAAGGATAAGAGAAGGAACTGTTCTTGAGTAGCTGAGTGTGGTTATGTGTTCAAATGATCTGCCACAAAAGCTGGGTATTCTAGACTGCAGTCACTGACTTCTCTCATGGCCATGATTGAACTTCTTCTTTGCTTCAACATTCCCATCTGTACCAGAGAGGGATGAACTTCAATCTTTCAATGAGTTTGAAACATAAGGACTGTACTATTTACTGGTTTAATCCTGAATTTAACGTTATATATCCAACAGATTATTATGATGATACTATTCTCCTAAGGGATTCCTTACATCATCAAATTGAGTATTTGCTTCTCTCTCTACAACAGGTGAAGAAGCCATGACGATGACACCCTCAGATGCCTTTAAAAAGCTAATGAATGGGGTAGATTCCTGGCACCTTTCCACCAGTGAAGTTCCTTGTGAACTACTTCTCATTGGTGAAGCTGCCTTCCCAGTGCTGGTAAATGGGAAAGGTCAAGTTCTCATTGCTGCCTCCCAGTATGGCAAGGGCCCCATGGTTGTCCTGGCCCATGAGGGCTACCTGCATTATACAAGTATGACCCAATTTTTCCACAATGCTGTGAGCTGGCTCAATTCTTGCCCAGATTCTGCCATTGGGGTACATTCATCTGTAGAAGCTTTGGTCTCTATCCTCTGTTCCCCTTGTCTGAAAGTGCAGATTACAGATTGCATAAATGATTCCCTAGGGGTATACTGCATGAATGCTTATGATGCCACCATGGCCAAAAAGCTGATTCAGTTTGTAAAGAATGGTGGAGGCTTGCTCATTGGAGGTCAAGCTTGGCATTGGGCAAGTCAACAATGCCAGAAGAAGGTTCTATCTGACTTCCCTGGTAACCATATTACCAGTGTGGCTGGTGTGTACTTCACCGACACCTATGGAGATATCAGTGACCTAAAAGTCTCTAATGAAGTACCTACAATTCCACTTACAGTAAGGTGAGTAGTGTTCCTGTGTGCAAAGATCTCTATGCCAGATGTCAAAGAGTTGAGCAAAAATGATCACATTCAAGGCATCCATTATGAAGGACATTCTCGTGTAAAAGAAGTTCTCTGCCCAAGTCTTGTTACTTGGTTAATTCCTTGATCTCATTTTTATTTTAAATTTTAACCAATACCAAATATTTTTGATGATTACTATTTTATAATACAATATGATAGCTGGAAGTATTTTTCTTTCATTCTTCCTACTTTTTCCATTATTTCTTTTGAGACACCAGATTTTTTATTCTTTCAAATACACTTTATTATTTTTTAGCTCTACAAAGTAACCCCCTGGTAGTTTAATCCCATGGTAGTTTTATTTTTGCAATATTAAATGTACAAATTATTTTACATGTTGTTATCATATGTAGTATATTGATGTGGCTTAACTATAATAATAATAACTGACATTTATATAGTGCTAAGCAATAAAAATTTATCAAATAATTACTAGAAGATATCATAATTTTAGGGCAGTTAGGAGGTTCAGTGGATAGAGTGCTGAGCCTGGAGTCAGAAATACCTGAGTTCAAATCTGGCTACAGACACTAGCTGTGTGACCTTGGGCAAGTCATTTAACCCTGTTTGTCTTGGTTTCCTCAACTGAAAAATGAACTGGAGAAGGAAATGGCAAACCACTCTAGTATCTTTACCAAAAAAAAAACCCCAAATGGGATCATGAAAAATCAGACATGACTGAAATGTGTGAACAATAATAAAATTATAATTTTACTTCGAAATAAAATTCTCATCCTATTACAGCTAGTATTTGCAAATGCACTGAATCAACTGATGAAGCTTGGTGCTTTAAGTTATTCTTAAATTTCTGTCTTATTTATACTCCCTTTGACCACTCTTATCCCTTTAGCTGAATGTTACATCATAAAAAATACCAATTCTGTTGGCTCATTTGTGTGTAGTATTGAGGATTATTAAGAATAGCTTTGCAGGTAATCAAAGTTATGTATAAAAGAAAGTTAAGCAGGATAGTCTGGGTCATATCAGGACTTATTTAACTGATCTCTAACTAACGTTGCCCAAGCTTAGTTAATCTCACTATTCCTTTGGTTTGGAGTACTTCTGACTTACCTACCAAAAATGGTATCTTTCAAATCAGAACACATTGGCCCATTTAGGATTTTTTTTTACCAGGTTTCATTGCAGATTCTCATACTAAGGTAATGCATTTTACAAGCCCCGGCTTATACTATATGAATTAGGAAGGTAATTCATGATGGCTAATATGGTTTTAATGTTCCATTCACATCCCTACTTAGGATCATAAGGTACATAGAATGAGGTCTAGAAGGGATCTTAGATCTTCGGCCTGATCATTTTACAGATTAGCAACTGAGCGTTCCAAAGATTATGTAGCCTGGTCATAATTATATAGGAAATAGCAAAGTTGAGATTTGAACCAAGACTGTTGTTCAGTTTTTTTCTGTCCTGTTCAATGCTTTGGGACCCTATTTGGGTCCCATTTCTTGGCAGAGATACTGTGTGGTTTGCCATTTCTTTCTCCAGCTCATTGTACAGATGAGGAAACTAAGGGACACAGGATTAAGTGACTTGATTAGGATCACATGGCTAGTAAGTGTCTAAGGTTGAATCTCAGATCTTCCTTACTCTGGGCATGGCATTCTATTCAATGTACCACCTACTTGCCCCTGAAGGAAAATTATCTGACTCCAAAGCCAGGGCTCTTAAAAATATGTAAGGTGATAAAGGCAAAAAGAACTCAGAATAGAATCACATTTTCACCCATTCACAAAGGGGAAAAATGCCAGATAATATTCAGGATAATGACTCGTAATATGAGTACGGGTATAATTCATATTACTTCCCTTATTTAATTTGATATTTACAATAACCTCAAAAACTGTATAATTCAGTGATACTATCTCCATTTTACATGTAGACTAGCTTATGTCCAGAGGAAGGTGACCAGGATGGGAAGGGGAACTCAAAATTATGACATATAATTAGAAATCATAGATATTTGGCCATGGGGGAGTCAAATGATAGTTGTATTTAAGTATCTGAAGGACTGTCATATGAATCAGGAAGTAGTTCTGTCTTTTGGATCCAAAGGGCAAAAACAAGAATCAATGGGTAGAAGTTACAGGAAGCAAGATTTTAATTCATGGTAAGTAAACAAGCCTTAGTAATGAGAGATGTCAAGTAAAGGCACGGGCAATTCTCAGATCTAGAATTTCTTGCCACTAGAAAGTGTTATGCAAAGATTGGAGAGTTACTTCTCAGGAATATTGGAAATGAGATTTGTGCTTTAGCTGGGGATAAGATTCGTTGAGCTGTATGGTCCCTTCCAATTCAAAGGTGTTCTACCTCAGGATGTAGGTCTCTGTTTACAAAAGACCCAGTTAATGTTTGTTGATTAATTGATCACTCATATACTAAAGAATATTCCTAATTCTTTGACCCACATTAGTCTACTAAATGCTAACTGTAAATAAATGAATCCTTTACAGGTTTGGGGAAGACCTTTCCCAGGATCAGAAGCAACTCTTAGATGGAATCTCAGAACTGAGCTTCAGTTTGACAGGAGTCCCCTCTCAACTACTGGTGCATGGAGCCTTGGCCTTCCCTCTAGGGCTAGATTATTCTCTAGGCTGCTTCCTGGCAGCTGCCCGATATGGCCGGGGTCGGGTGGTACTTGCTGCCCATGAAGATATACTCTGCGAACCTAAGCTGACCCATTTTCTCTGTAATGCTGTTCATTGGTTGGCAGGGAACCAGAAGGGTAAGATTGGGATTAACCCTGAAGTGAAAGATCTCCGACCCTTGCTGAATATTAGTTGCCTGGAAAGTTGCATAGTACCCTGTGTCTCTACTGACCTGAGTGTATACTGCTGCCAGACATACAAGGACCATGAGGCAAAGCAATTGCATGAGTTTGTGGCAGAGGGTGGTGGATTACTGATTGGAGGTCAATCTTGGTGGTGGGCCTCCCAGAATCCATGTAAAATTGCTATGAATGATTATCCTGGGAACCACATCCTTAACCCCTTTGGTCTTGGTATACTAGAACAGACCCTGGAAAAAAGTTGCTTTCCTGTGCTTTGTCCTGGGGACAGTCAATACCACTTACGCCCGGCACTGTCCCAGATTCTGAATGAGCCAGCTTGTCAGGGAGAAAGCTTGCCAAAGGCCTGGCTGGAAAAGCTGAAGAAGGATAGTAAGGCCTTCCTGATGATGTCTGCAAAGGGGATCCCTGCATATGTCTCCTTGCAATACTTCTTCAGAAAGTTTGAAACCAAATGAACCTCTAGGAAAAACAATAAATCAACGCTTCTTTAGCCTCACATTGGATAATTAGCAGGGCTCCTAAAGCCTCATATTATGTGTGAATGTAACTGCAAGGCATATGCCCCCACATGCTTAGCAAAATAATTCCTTTTCGAAATTTAAAAAGAAATACATAAGTTAGTATAATCATAGTTACCTCCACTGGCTACATGATCTAAGACATAAGGTTGTACAGATGAACTTGATTGGATCCCAAGGTCTCAGTTAAACCCATACTGTAATAGGCATAAGTACTAGATAGATAAATTTAGGTGTCCCTAAGGTACCACCTGAGCTTGCCCTGTGTGTGTATCCCAGATAAAACTCCCTCCCCTCCCCTCCCCTTCTAGACATTGCATAAAAATCCCCTGGTTTTGTTGACCTATTGACCAGCCTAGGCTATAGCAGACCAACCAGCTTGGTGACTGAGGCTGACTCTCTAGCAGGGCAGGCAGGCACTCCAGACTCTGTACGAGGGACCATGATCCAGCCTTGCTGGTAGTGAGAGTGCCTGCACCCTTGATGTCTCTCCTCAAGAGTTTATAGGGGAAAAAGGTGACCTGGCTTTGCCAGCAGCCTTAGGGGACCTTCCTGTATCCCTGTAAGTATAGACAGCTCTGGGTGCAGCTTCAGGTATTAATACTTGCCTTGCATGGTCTTGCCTTAACCTGGCCTTAGATAGATAACACCTGCTGTTATAATAAAAGCTGTATGTGGAGCATTAATTCTGATTGGACCTGAGTCACTTGCGGCACCAGTTTTCATAGATGATTTCTGTTGTAGTCCCTGGCATAGGAGGCTAGAGTAAGGTCCCCAGCAATAGCATTACCCATGGTCTTCCTGCTACTCAACACAGGAGGAAAGTTGCAGTAATTTATGGTAAGAGAGTGGGAAGGGAGAGGTAGAGACAGGCCTGACACAGAGGTGTGCAGTCAGAACTCACCATTAGCAGTTCAGCTGTGCTCAAGCCCAGAACAATGTTCAGTCCCAGGTTTGGGCATTAGATCTCAGGCCCGCAGTATAAGGGTAGTGGTAGGCCCTGACAGGGAAGTGGGCAAAAGTATGAGCCTTGTGGGTTTTAGACGAGACTTAGGGCATAAGGTCTCCAGTTTAGAGTAATAAACAGAGAAATAGGCTCCAGGAGCAGCTGACATCATTGGGCAGATAGTGTCTCTGTTTCAGCAGTCTGCTAATCAGCTCCTAGCAACAGGAGCAGCCCAGTGGCTGAAGAGTGGGCTGGGCACTGGCTTGTTTTTTAATGAGGGCAGACCTTTTCCATGTTTGTCTAAGATCATTGAGCTCACCGTTTTCCTGTATTTGTTAAACACTTCCATGTGAAGTACTATGTTAGGTGCTAGACACACAAAGACAAAAACAAATTAAAATACTAGTATAAAAACAATCCTGAAGAAGAAAGGCTGGGAATACATGTCATTAATATTATGTCCTATTCCTCTAGAGAAACCACACTTTTCAAGAAGATGGGATGATTCTGGAAAATATTAGGACAGAGGTGGAGAGTCATTATATTTAGTGATACTTAAGCCAGAATTCTATAAATCCATGGGCTTCACTGGGTTAGTGCTAAAATCTGATGAAATGTCTATATTAGACACACGTACAAAAATGCTATCCATAAATCAGATGCCTATTCCATACAAAGGATATTTTGACCACCTGATGAAGATACCAAATCTCAAAAAAGCTTTGATAACCATAGAAAGACCATAAATTCATAATTCTTGACTTCAGATTAAATATACCCTTGAATCTTTCCTTCAGATATAAGCAAATACTGCCCCTGAATGGGCTTGGATCCTTTGTAGTTGTGATGGGGTGCTTAGGTGCATGTTCTTGCACCCCAGTTCTAAAACCACACTTCTCTCTAAAAATCACAATTCTCCCTAGCCTCAAAACACTATCCCAGGCAGTTTCTCCCCAGCCCAAGGACACAGCCTGCCCTAGTAACAAACCATTATCTCCCTTCCTGCTATAGCCAGCTGCGTCTATAGAATTTATTAGTTTGAACTAGCTATGAACTGGCTGAACTGGCTGTGTACTGGATCATAACAATATTGACTACTCACCGACCAATCGTGTGTATCCTAGACTTAGACATATATATTCTCCCTTACGTTTATCTTGTCTAACTAGACATTGATGAGAGCAGCCTAGTATTCCTTAGTCTGTCCTGACCATTGGTTGACTTAGAGACCTTTCAGACCTAAAATCACACCTTCATGTAACCCCACCTTGGGCTATTTCCCGATGAACTCTAGGTAAAATATCTGCACAGTAGATACTAAAAGAGTATATTTCTTTAAGAGCTAATCACTCCTTAACTACTCCCTAATCCAACTCTGAATCATCTAGTCATCACACTTAGCACATGTTTTACTATAGAGTATCCTATATAAGCTATAATTGCACTCCTCTAAGGTTGTAGGTTCCCTAAGAACTCTTGCCTGCTGAAAAACATAATAAATCTTTACCACCTTGACCTCAACAATGCTTGAGTCTGCGAAATTCTTTTCCAGATGGCCTACACAGGGAACTCCAGTCTTGGGGTTCCTCTATCATTCCCCTATCTTTCCTGAGTCCTCATCAGCTGCTTCTGGGGAAATTTAGACCTGAGAAATTTAACAAGGCCTTAAATGCCATCCGTAATTCTGATCTGACTATAACAGGTTTTAAGCAGTCGTTGGAATTTTCTGAGATTAAATATTCTGGTCACAGAGTGAAGGGAGGAAGAATAAGAAAAAGGGAGAAATTAGGAGAGCTTCAGGATGAACCACCTAGAACATAGCAGAAGGTGAAATCCTTCTTGGAGCCTCTGTTGATTCTAATGGCAAATGTGTGCATTATCTTGAGACTTTTGCTACATCCTTGGAACTGATTAAAGTAAAATAAATCCCAGACCAGATTTCTAAATGTCAAGCTAAAAGTCATGCCATCCATCGAAAAGTTTCCAGTGGACTTCCAAGGGTTTTTTGTTTGTTTGTTTGTATGTTTTTGCTTGGGTTTGATAGTTTACCTTGGAATCCTAAGATAACAAAGGATCCTGGTGGCTAATAGTATGCTTAAGCCACAAACTCATAAACATATGATATGGTATCCTTGTATGCTATATCTTGAAAGCCCTTATTAAACATAGTGAAAGGTGAAAAGACCATGGGCAGAATGCTACAGACATTGCCTCTTTCCCAATCCTACCCCCAACATACCTTTTGGACTTTCCTTACTTCTTTGGCAGGACATACTATTTCATGAGATTATCTTGTTACTCAGGCACAGAGATCAGGGCAGTAGCAACCTCTTTCTGGACAGGCCAGCCTCTGGCCTTGAAGAAAGGAGACAGATTTCTCTGTACTTGCTGGGAGAACTTCTTCAACCACAAGCTTATCTTGCTAGTGTTACCCTGGGGCACCCCAGACAGGCTCCCAGCCAAAGTCCTCTTGTAGTTGAGAGAGCAGAAAGAGATAAAGAACAAGGTGAGGGTTTTATTTCTTAGAGGCAATCTAATATGCAAATCAATGAGTATCAAATAGAAATTTGCCAACTTTCAAATATCAGCTACCTCCCCCTAATTTGATCATAACTTTCCTCTGGAGTAAAAAGAAGAGTTTGTTACTAGAAAGGTGCTAGGAATATAGAGAGAAAATAATAGTCCCAGCCCCAGCAACAGCAACAGAAACATTAAATAGCTAGCATTTGTGTAGCACTTTAAGTTTTATAGAGTGATTTCCAAATACTATTTCACAACAACCCTGGGAGGTAGGTATTATTATTTTCCTCACTTAATAGATAAGGAAACTGAGTCAGACAGAGGATAAATGACTTGCTCAGTATCACAAAAGTAGGAAGTATCTCAGATTGAATTCAAACTCATGACTCTAAGCCCAATACTCTATCCACAGCGACACTTTTCTAAAAGAGCTGTATCTAAATTTCTTGTTTTAAATTAAGGACATGCCATAGACTCTTACTTTTATGAAAAAGAAGCAGCCCCTCAGTTAAGGAATGCAGATGAAGAAAGAAATTTGAAGCTGAAACAGTCTCTGTAACCTAATCCTAAGAGGAACTGTGGTTGGCAATGATGAGGAGTAATTACAGGACAAAATAATGTCATCAGGAAGTTGCAAGAGGGCTTTTAGTGTTCAACTCAAAATTCCTACTGAATTACTTGGTAAAAAAGTTACTTTCCCCTCTAACCCTAAAGGAGCAAGAGAAAGGGAGAACCTTATGTATAATACCATTTTACCAACACAGTATGCAGGAAAGGAATAATTTAAGAGTCAACTAGTTCACAAAATTCACAAAAGATATAGCTTTCTTTTTTAACATATTTAGAAAATGAGGAAAACAAGTCAAGTTGTAGCAGTGTCTATCTACAGGATTCATTGAGGATAAAGCTAAAAAGGTAGTACAGTGGATAGAGAGCTTGGTCTGTAGTTAGGAGGGCCTGAATTCAAATGCAGTCCCAGGCATTTCCTAGGTGTGTGACTCTGAGCATCTTCAAGTTCATTTGCTTCAGCCTCTTCATCTGTAAAATGGGGGCAATAATAATAAAAATAAAATGAAAATAATAAAATAATAATAAAAATACCTTGCAAGGTTATAATGAGGATGAAATGAGGCAATACTTGTAAAGTCCTCAGCACTGTATGGGTACATTGTAGGTCTTGTATAAATGCTTCTTTCCTTTCCCCCAGTCTTGAGGACCTTGAATGCCATTCTTTCAAACTTTGTCTTGGTAACAATACTAAACTAGTGAATGTTTTATCGTGGCACTTCAACTAGTAGGTTTCTTTACTGAGAGGCCACAACAGAGAGGTTCCCCTTTCTTTAACAACTTGGTTGTTGATTGTCCTTCTTTCTTGAAGAGGACCATGACATCAAGGAAGTGATACCAATATCTGTAATATTCTCCTGATTAATTTATTAAGTTTATGAAAAATGAAAAGAATATTAACGAGACACAAGCTCTTCTTGATGAAGCTGTGCTGGTTTTTTGTAATCACACTTTGTTTTCCAAAAGCTTTCTTTTCTTAAAATTCATTGACCATCCTTTAAATGATGTCTTGTAGAAGTTTCCTAATAATCAAAGTCAAGTCTATTGGCCTGGAATTTGTCCCCCTCCATTCTCTTTATTTTTTTAATCTCTATAATTTCTACCTTTCTTCAGTCCTGATGGACTTTCCTCATTCACATAATGCACCGATCCTGTGAACAACAGGCTATCAACATAATAATGCTATCAACCTATTGACCTTAAAAGGAATTAGTGATGAGATATATAGTTGCTAAAGAAGAATCAATAAGATATAAAGAGAAAAAACTACTTTAAATAAAAACCTTGTGAAAGACTGTTAGAAAACTGAAATATGTAATATGCCCATTCATCTTCCCATTTCCAGGCCAGACTACAAATGAATCACAACTAGTACAAGAAATCTTACAACCTCATGTTTCAAGGTCTACTTATGGTATCACCTGCCTGATTTTTCCATTGATCCATGCTACTGACTTAGACTGAACCTCTGCACTATCACCCCTTCCCCTCCACTTACATTTATCCTGAGTAGAAAAGACAATACTCATTCTGCCAGGTATCATGGTAAGGTCAAAGGTCAGTCTGGGACTCCTGACGTCTGGTTGCTGATGACCTCTACCATACTTTACAGCTTCCTTCATAAACTGATGTTTCTAGGAGTGATATGCCAATGAAGAAGCCCCCACCAAATAAAAACAATGTAGAAGAGGGGAGATCTACAAATGCATTGACATAAACATAGGATAGAGGTAGGAACAGAAGTTCCAAGCTATCCTAAGGAGCAGAAAGAGATTTTTTAAAAAAGGAATACATGAGGCAATGCTCCATAAATGAAAGAACAGCATTCATAATGGACTAAACAGGATAAGAATAAGGGGATAGATGAAGTAAAGTAGCATTTCTTAGAAAAAAAGCAACATAAAAAGATGCTCTGAAAGAGGTTCAACAGTGGAAGATGTTTGCATCATATATTTATTGAGCATAGGTCAAGGTGGAGGAGGGGAAGAAAAGGAAGGAAGGAAGGAAAGAAGAAAGGAAAGAAAGGAAGGAAGGAAGAAACATGGACTGTGATTTGTCTAAATTTTTTATTTTTGCTGGTACATAGGCTAATGCTCTGTATGCATTAGGTAATTAATAAATATGTACTCGGATTGACTTGTGTGTTTACTTGCCTTTGTAGAATATGTGAAAATATTTATTGAAGCTTCAAGGGAATCCCTTTGAGGAACTGACATGGAGACTCGCATAAAGTATTCCTGAGATGGGAAAAGCCAGTCCCAATTTCAGAAAGTTGAAATGAAAATGAAGTCTTTGGGTAAGAATAAGTGACCGTATAGTCAGGAAGGAAAAAAAAATAACAGAAACTTAATGAGCAAAAAATAATTGATCACTTGAGATTTTATCCCTGAGGTCAAAGAAAGTTGCTTATTCTAATTTCAAACTCTGCCCTTTCTTCCAGAGCAAAGGATTGCCTCTTGCCCTAGAGGTAAGTTAATTGTTTCATAGACTTATTGGGTGGTTGTAGTCCTCAGTGCTTACTACTGCTTATTGAGAAACCAGGTTTTCTGAATGCCTTCACTCCTCTTGGGTTCTTAAACCTCTGGCAAAAATGATTTTTGAGTTTGGTAACTGGAGAGGTAAGTGGCACATTATGGTGACCAAATCTAAGAGAATGGAGGTTTTATAGCATTTCCTAAAGTCTACTTTGGCTAAGTAGAAGAGAAAACTATGGAGAAGTACCCAGGATGGGTTCTGTCCTCAGAGGATTCTCAGCTGGAGTCATAGCTCAATGTCTGAACCCACTCATTCCTGTAATTTAAACCTGGGACAGAGAGTGTGATTGTGATCCCTGTCTTCTTCCTAAAACTGGGGCTTCCATGGGTATTCCCAGAAAGGGACTTCCTTGCCTTGCTTTCTGGTCCTGACAAATCTCTGCCATTCTTTACATCAAGGGAACAAAGAGAACCCCAATGCCTTCAGTGCTCATTACAATAATGATCCTACCTTGGTGACTTTGAGCAAGTCTCATCACTTATGAGTCATAGGATCATAGACAGAAACATGGAAGCTACCTTGGAAGCCATCTAAAGGGGGTTGGAATAGATGACCTTTAAACTGGCTTCCAATTTTAAATTTATGAGCCCTGTTACCACTGTGATTTATAATCCCTTCTTGAGAAAGCAATAGATTTCTTTCCTTTTTTTAATAAAGGGGAGAAACATTGGCAAGTAGCTCTCTTTGCCTTGGGAAGCACATTCATATTCTCTGAAAAACAAAAGCTCTTAATGCTCATTTTGGTTTCAGTATGAGAATTGGAAGGGACCCTGAAGACCACCTAATCCATTCCACTCTCACCCCAACCCCCAGGTTATTTTTTTATTATTTTTTTCAATTAGCAAGCACTTATTTCTCTCCCTTCTCCTAAAAGAAAAAAAAGACTTCCAAAAAATAAACATAATCAATCAAAGCAAATTTTCTTATGGGCCAAGTCCAAACTGTAGGATTCATTCTTGGTCTCAAGGCTACCATCTTTCTGTCAGGGAGTGAGTTTTATTCTTTACATCTCTGGGTTGATCATTACGTGAAAATTTTCAGAAGTCTTCCTAAATTATTTATTTTTACAATGTTGTACTTATAGTTTTCCTGTTTCTACTAAACAGTTGATTTTTCTAATCACTATTAAGTAAGAATCCTCTCTATAACATAATCATAGGAGCACAACCAGCCTTTGCTTTGAAGCCTTCAGCAGAAAGTATATCCCTCCTGTGGCAGTCCATTCTGCTTTATGATAGGTCACATTGTGAGTAGTTACTCCCTTCTACTGCTGACCAAGTTCGAATTTGGCTCCTTACAATGTTCTTTATCCTAGGAAAGTATAGAAAGAGGTACAAATAAAGTTATGTCTAGTCCATAAGGGACTAGGCGAGGCAAAAGATCAGTGTGCACTGGTAGCTCCCAAATTTCCACCTAGTTAGGGGAATTAATGAAAAGTAATGCTCCCCTACCCATCTACTCCAAACTCCTTTACTCTCTATGCTGGGTGTACACTTCAGAGCTAATTAGTGCCACTGGGATCATTTGTGGGAAATGTAGCCCTAAAAGTAAAGATAATGGCACAAACAGTAGAGATGGCAGTACTGTTTCAATGAGTAAATGCAGCCATGCCAACCTCAAACAAACTAGGTTCAGATTTGGGTTCTGCTATTTATAAGCTGGGCTGCTATGTGACACAGTAGATAGAGTACTGGGCCTGGAGTCAGTTCAAATCTGGTGTCAGACACTTATTAACTGTTTGACTCTGGGCAAGTCACTTAATCCTGTTTGCCTCAGTTTACTCATCTGTAAAATGATCTGGAGAAGAGAATGGCAAACCACTCCAGTATCTTTGCTAAGAAAACTCTAAAATAGGTCATGGAGAATTGATTAGACATGACTGAAAAATGACTAGACAGCTATGGAAAACTTACAGCCTGTGTGGACTTGGGCTCTCACTTAAGGTCTCTGGATTTTAGCTTCCTCATATGAAAGATGAGGAGGTTGGACTAGATGGTTTCCAATGTCAATTCACCTTCCAATCTATGATCTCTCCTCTCTAAGCCTGTCAGTATAAGATTCCTGTATCTCTGTCTTTAAAAGAAATTGGCTGGTTTAATTATACAGGAGTGATGTGTGTTTGTTCTTACCTATAACAGCTACAGAGAAAGAGCAATAAGACACTGTTAGCAGGAGGAATGATGAATCATAGAGTTTGTGGAGGAGAGTAAAGAGTGAAAAGACTGGAAAGCTGGGAAGGAGCAAGGCTGGGAAGAGTTTTAAAAGCCAAACAAAGGATCTGATAGTTGATCCTGGAGGTGACAGGGAGCCAATGGAGTTTACTGCAAGAGTGGCGTGATCAGACCTACACTTTGGGAAGGTCACTTTATAGCTAAATGGAAGCTAGACTGGGGTGGGGAGAGACTTGAGGCAGGGACACCAAGCAGAAAGCTATCATGATAGTACAGTTATGATATGATGCCCACCCCAAGGTGGTGGCAGTGTCAGAGAAGACAGAAGAGACTGAATCTGAGAGATATCATGGAGGTACAAGTAATAGAAATTGGATATGTGGCATGGGTGAGTCTGGATGACTGGGAAGATGGTGGTTCCTTTGGGAGTGAGTTAGGAAGAAAAGAGAGAAGTTAATTAGTTCTTTTTCAGCCATGTCTCCTTTATTTTTCATACTTGGAAGTGTACATACTTGTATGCCTACTGGGTGCCAAGGAGTCTTATGACATTTGTTCTGTGAGTAACAAGAAAAAAAGGAGGGAAGAGAAATCAGGGCTGAATTCACCCTCAAAGAGCCTACTTTCCTCTCCCTACTTCCCTTGCCCCCCTTTCTTTACTTTCTTAACTCCTCTTCACAGTCTTCCATCTTATCCATGGTATTTATTTGTTACCAAGCTCAGTTAAAGGCCTTTGGCCAACCTCTTTCAGAGCACTTGGGACAAGAAGGCAAAACTTTATGGGTAGGTACCTCAGAGCTAACTGGTGGTGCTGGGATCATTTGTGGGAAACACAGCCCTAAATGTAAAAACTATGCAACAAAAAGTAGAGATAACACAAAACTGTTCTAATGAATAAATGTAGCCCTGCCAACCTCAAACAAACTAGGTTCAAATTTGAATATTACTAACTTAGAAGTTGGACAGCTAGGTGGCACAGTAGATAGAGTACTGGATCTGGAGTCAAGTTATAGGAAACAGCTCCCCTTTCCGTAAAGGTAATAAACTACTGGGAAGAGACCTTGTGATATAGGCAATAGCAGCACAGATATAGGCAGAATATAAATATGAAATATTCACATCCCTTTGAAGAGTCAATCTGAAAGACTGTATTTGAATTTCTTTTTTTAGCATGGGGTAAAGGTTTGGTCTCCCAATATATAGAAATATTTGTATATATGCCTGTATATGTGTATACATATATATATGTATATATATGTATGCACACACACACATTCACATGCACAAATATATATGTATGCACACACACACATACATACACATACTTATTTTATACTACACATTACCATTGGGTCTATCCTGAAGAATGAAGCTATTGAGAGTTCTCAGTTTTTTATCCGGGTTCTAGGTGAGACATGAAAAGCAAAGTTCCTGGCATTTTAAAGGAATTGACATTCTATACATCTGATGATGAAGTATAATAGAAATATTCTCTCTGTATCATTTTCCAACCCATACATTTATTCAGGCCATCTTTACACAAATAAACATGCATGTGTTTATATATATATGCACACATATACACACACATATAAATATGTATATATATATGCCTTTCAACCTGCATATACACGTTATCTGTGTGTGGGAAAGAGAGAGTGCATTTTGGGGTTCATATAATGATATCTGCCAATGGATCTGTATGGCACTTGTGTGAGCATATATATGAGAAAATATCAAAGATATATTTGTGGTGCAGTAGATAGAGCACCAGTGCAGGAGTCAAGAGGATCTGAGTTCAAATCTCACCTCAGACATTTGACACTTACTAGCTGGGTGACTTTGGGCAAGTCACTTAATCCCAATTGCCTCATCCTGGGTCATCTCCAGTCATCCTGATGAATATCTGGTCACTGGATTCAGGTGGTTCTGGAGGAGAAGTGACGCTGGTAACCTGCACAGCCCTCCCTCACTCAAAACAAAGTCAAGTGCAAGTCATGTCATCATTTCCTCTGATGGCATGGTCTTCAGCATGAAATTGACATAAAATGTTGATGAACTTCTCCAGGCAACCAAATTTTGACATAATTTTCCATAAGCCCTCACTACTAACAGTGTCAAGGGCCTTAGTCAGATCTACAAACATTGTGTATAGACCTCTGTTCTGCTCCTGGCATTTCTCCTGGAGTTGTTGGGTAGCAACCATCATATCAACAAGATGGCTGGTGATGGCTCAGGATGTAGTGGACGACCTTGGTGACATGTCTAACCAAGCTCTAAGTGCTTCACATCTCTTGCTTCATTTGCCTTCATGGCTGTTGGAACAAATTGTTCTCATCCACTCATTTCACCAGAGGAAGCCTTCACATGCTTGGGGTAGGTACCTCCCTAACTCACCAATGGGTTTGAGACCCTTTGGTTACCCTCAATCTGCTTTGGCCCGTCTGCTAAAATGATTTACCAGGGTGTGGCTGCAGCTCATGCTGCAGCTTTTTGGAGCCACAGGTGAGAGTTGGGTGAAACAGGTGGACACCAAAGGTGGAAAGAGCCCCCAAAAGGCCTTGACAGCCAACACACCCTACACCCAGTTATAAGCTGCTTAGAGAAAGGAACTACTTTGCTTTTCATATGTATATATGAAACACATATATTCATCGAGCACAGTACTAACATATGGAGGGTATTTAATAAACTTTTTGAATTGAGTTAACAGGTGTTTAGCTTTCCTATTTAGTCAGAAAAGAGTTTGGGTTTAACCATGCAGCAATACAAGTCTTCCTTTTCTACCGTGGCTTCAGCACAATACTGTAATTACTGCCTCCATACTCATTGCCCTCATCTCCAAGAATATGGTTCTTTCTTCTTTGCTTTATATCTAATCAGTTATCAGATAGGTGTATTCCATCTCTCTCCTATTCTCTGTTCCCATGTCACAAGCCCTGATTATCACCCATTTGGACTAAGGCAGGACTTAATGTAGAAAACTAACTACCTTATAGTCATCCCAATGTTGATTCTCCTTCCCTGCTGTGCTTCATATTGTGCTAGAATTATCTTTTTATAGAATGTGAAAAGATCTAGTTATATCTGTTAAAAATATCTTTGGTAACTCCCTACTTCCTCCTGAGTTAGGTAGAATCCTTCTGCTTGACATTCTTAGCTTTGCACAAGCTAGCACCATCTTGCTCCTATCCCACCACTCTCTGCTTCTATTCATCTGTTATCAGTGAAGGTTGAAGAGGAAAGTGAGTACAACACTTCTTCAGGGACACTAACAGTATCTTTCTTCTGTTAATTATTTCCTATTTAACTTGAATATGGATTATTTATCTTCCCCAATAGATTATACACTCTTAGAGAGCAGAAGTTGTCTTTTGCCTCTTTTTGTATCCCCAGCCACTTAGCACAGTGCCTGGTACATAACAGGTACTTAAAAATGTTGATTAAATGATTGGTTGATTCTTAACATTTTTCAATGTATTTGCAACCTGCAGCTCTGAAGGAAGGAGGTGGAAGGAGAAGAGAAAGTTTTTGGTTTTCTATCCTTAGCCTCAGTTCGGTGGTTAGAAAAGCCTTTGAAGCAAGTTTTACAAACTGATTTTTTTGCCCTTTCCATCTTAATTTCCATTCCCAGCAAGTAACTTGATCACCTTTCTTCACCCACTCCCAAACCTAAAAAAACAAAATTATTCCATAATTTACAATTTTTTATTTTTTCCTAATATTAATTTGAAGCTTTAGTGACTTCAGGGGAGCAAGACTAGGGAGGTAGACGAATTTTTGGGGAAAGAGGGAAGGAAGTAGAAAAATGTGACATGTACAAGGTTAGAAGGTTTCACGCCATTGAAAATGTTGAGATATTGAGGGAAGTGTTGGGCAGGGAGGAACTGGGATCTCAGTAAAAGAAGATTATGTAAATGGTATATTGTGGCAAATCTTTGTAAGATTTCAGAAATTAACATTCTTAGAGCACTAGTGTGGAGAAAATCTATTTTCCCAATTTATTAAAAGAATGTTAGTTAATGCTATAAATCTGAGCAATTCACTTAGCCTCTATAAAATGGGAGTACATTATCAGTCTCATAAGGTTAGAGTTGTAGAGTTTGTTAATCAGTTCAATACTACTAGGATTTTTTTTTAAGGCAAAACATTTAAATATTTTCCTTCTATTTCTAAAGGGAAGTAATTGAATAGAAATGTTACTTACAAGGAAATTATCTTTTCTTCTAGACCATGAGTCTTTCCACTTAATCTCCTCCTTCCATCCCTATACAATAACATCGTATGGCCAAATACAACCAGACATGGGTGAGTGAGTTCATTCTCT
The DNA here is from genome assembly GCF_028372415.1 of Notamacropus eugenii. Classification (NCBI taxonomy): domain Eukaryota; kingdom Metazoa; phylum Chordata; class Mammalia; order Diprotodontia; family Macropodidae; genus Notamacropus; species Notamacropus eugenii. The sequence goes on along the minus strand of NC_092874.1, from coordinate 103,723,525 downwards.
TAGGACTGTCTAATGACCAAAAGTTTCAGATCTATCTCTTTGCCCTTTTCTTGGCTATGTACTTAGTGACTATGCTGGGAAACTTCCTTATCATCTACCTGATCAGGCTGGACACCAGACTCCATACCCCCATGTACTTCTTCCTTTCCATCCTCTCCATTGTGGATATCTGCTACGTGAATAGCACTGTCCCACAAATGCTCATCCACTTCCTCTCCTCAAGGAAGTCCATTCCATTCTGTAGTTGTGTATTTCAGCTGTATATCTCTTTGGGATTGTCTGGGACTGAGTTCTTCCTGCTGGGAGCAATGGCATATGACCGCTATGTGGCAGTGTGCTTTCCGCTACACTACACAGTCATCATGCATGGAGGTCTGTGCATGGCTTTGGTTGCTGTCTGTTGGGCTGCTGGTTTCCTGAACTCACTCATGGAGACAATTATTACCTTTCGACTTCCTCTGTGTAAAGATGTTATCAATCATTTTGTTTGTGAGACACTAGCAGTGCTACGTTTGGCCTGTGTGGACATTTCCTTCAACAAGATCATGGTGACCTTCTCAGGTTTTGTGGTCATCATGTTACCATGCTCCTTGGTCCTGTTCTCTTATTCCCAGATTGTTAAAGCCATTCTGTATATCAGCTCTACTCAGGGACGTCGCAAAGCCTTTGGGACCTGTGCCTCCCATCTCACTGTGGTGTCCTTTTGTTTTGGGGCCACCATCTTCACCTACATGTGGCCCCCGCCACTTCCACAGTTGAACTTGAGAAGATGATAGCTTTATTTTATACTGTAGTGGCCCCTATGCTGAACCCTGTGATCTACAGCCTGAGGAACAAGGAGGTGATGAGCGCCTTGAGGAAAGCACTGGGGAGAATCTCTGAAGAAAAATGAAGGCCCCAATGTTCACTTTACTCCCATTAACTTCCCAATGATCACAAGAAAGGGAAACTAAGTGAAGCAGTAGCAATCATTTCCTTTCTCTTCAGACACCTGAAGAGATAGGCAATGGTGGTAAGTTCTTGTAGTTTGTTCTTCAACTCAACATTTGTGGGTGCCTCCAATGTGCAGAGCTCTAGGTAAGGATCTAAGGAAGATATAAAAAAATGAATCCAACATAGTCCCTGTTTTCAGGGATCTTACTATTAGGGGAGATACGACATTTTCAAGTAGTAGGCACACCAATTTGCATATGGCTTAAAGTGTCTAGGGTGCATTTTCCTAGTGGCCCCCCTTTATGGGGAGGCTGAGCAAAGCACCAATACTTGTGATACAGCATACATTTTCAACTCCAATTGGAGGGCAGACTTGAGAGAGATCAGTCCCATAGCTTGCTGGGTAGTTTTAGCAGCACTTTGGAGAACAGAGAAGCAGGAAGTAAAACATAAAGATTGTTTCTGATTGGGAGGCATAATGTCCAGAAAGAGGAAGGTGATGGTCCCTGGTCAGATTGTACCTGAAATAGTGGGTTTTTACAAAAGACATTGATAAGGGCAGGAATGTACTATAGCCTAAAGGAAAAAAAAAGCAATGAATTCAGACTCAGAGAACTTGGGTTCAAATACTGGTTCTGTTATAACTACCTGTATGACTTTGAGCAAATATATTAGCCTCTCTGGGCCTTAGATTCTTTATCTGTAAAAATGAAGAGTTAGAATTTTATAATCTCTAATATTCTCTCAGAGGCAGCTAGGTGGTCCAGTGAATAAGTGCATCTTCCTCACTTCAAATCCAGACTCAGACATTTATGTCTGTGTGACCTTGGACAAGTCACTTAACCCCATTTGCCTCATCCTCCTGAGGTTCAAATCCAGCCTTGGACATTTACTAGCTATGTGACCCTGAGCAAGTCAATTAACTCTGTTTGCCTTAGTTTCCTCATCTGTAAAATGAATAGGAACCAGTCCAGTATCTTTGCCAAGAAAACCCTAAATGAGGTCATGAAGAGTCAGACACAACTGAAACAACTGAACAAATAATCATATTTCCCTCAAATCTAAGTCTACATAGAGGCTTCATGAAATAGTAGATAAGAGAGCTGGTCTTAGAGTCAGGAAGACCTGGGTTCCAGACCTGCATCTGATAAATACTGACTATGATACTGGACAAGTAGTCACTTAACCTCTAAATTCCCCTATGCAACTCTATAAGATGTCATCCTTCACTGGTAAAAGTGTTTTCTCCCATTTTCCCTCTTTTTTCTTTTTATCAAGAAACCACACAACACATTGGATGATTGAAAAACAGCCCCATTTTTCCTCATCTAACCTTTCTTATAGCAATTAGGTTTTCTATTTTTAAGCTTAAATATTTTAATTAGCAAGTATTTATTTTCTCTCTTTATCTCCCTCTCTTAAGGAAAGAAAAGAGAGGACAGGAAGAGAAAAGAGAAGAGAGGAGAGGAAGAAAGAGAAAAGCCCTTGTAAAAATACAAATAATCAAGCAAATCCAAATTCCCTCACTTGCACTGTTCAAAAATACATGTCTCCTGCATTTTTAGTTCATCACACCTTGTCTAGAAGTAGATAGCATATTTAATTGATGTTCCTCTGGAATTATGGTTTATCATGGCATTGATCAGAGTTCTAAAGTCTTTCAAAGTTATTTTTCTGTATAATGTTAGTTTTCATTGTATAAATTATTTTCTCACTCCATTCTGCATCAGTTTATAAAGTCTTTCCAAGTTTTCTATGAAATTGCCTATTTTGTATTTTCTCATAGCACAACAGTATTCTATATATTTATATACCATAATTCATTTAACCATTCACCAAATGTGGGCATTCTCTTAAATTTCACTGGGTTTTTTCTACTATAAAAAGAGCTGCTATAAATATTTTTGTATATATAACTCCTTTTACTTTTTCTTTAATCTCTTTGGGGGTATTGATCTAGTATTGATAGAACTGAGTCAGAGGTTGTGCACATTTTAGTTACTTTTTGGGCATAGTTTCAAAGTGCTTTTCAGAATGGCTGGATGAATAGACAGTTCTATCGATAATGCATTAGTGTCCTTTTTCTCATGTGGACCTTGCAACATTTGTCATTTTCTTTTTTTTTTTTTTTTTTGAATCTTTGCTAATTTGATGGGTACATTCTGGAATCTCAGAGATGCATTAATTTCTGTTTAATTATTAGTGATTTGGAACATTTTTCATATGATTGTTGGTATCTTAGATTTCTCAGTTTGAAAACTGTCTATTTGATCATATATCTATTAAGTAATGGCTAGTAGAGGGACTTCTGTGACCAAAGGTTCCCCTATGAAAATGAAATAGAAGGTTCAGTAATTCTCCCTATACTTTTGAAGTATACACTTTAGACCACTCATAGACCAATAACCAGAAGCCTGAAGGTTGAGTTGCTGTTAAAGGTTAATAGGAAAGGGAAAATGAAGAGGATGATGGCCATGCAGAATGGATGGCCGTACTTCTCCATCCTCAACTTGCATATTGTCTTCTTCAAACTATCCATGAGTCTTCGTACTATCATATTCTAACACTGGCAGGATCATGAGAAAAAAGGAGTGGAGACATTATCAGATGTCTCCACTCACCACTATGTTAAAGATAACTAAGCCATGGCAAAGAGGGAACATATCCTCCACATCAAGCCCATCACGCCCCAAACAGTGATCATTAGTACTTTCTGTGAAAGTGCACATAGTGGTAGGGCCAAAATAGTGGATTGGGGCAGTCACCCAGCTAAACTCTTCCAAAATTCCCTCCAAACAATTTTAAAATAATGCCTCAAGTAAAATTTTGGAGCAGCAGAACAAACAAAAGGTCAGGGTGAGACATTTTTCTAGCCTAAGAAAACTTGAGAGGTAAGGAGGAGAAGCCTGTGGTAGAACCCACACACACAGCAGTGACAATAGTAGCCACAGCAGCAGCAGCAGCAACTTCAGGAATTCTTAGCCCAGAGATGGCAAGTGTGTTGGACAAGAAGAGATTACAGATGACCCTTTGGTGGCAGTAGGTATAACTGGTGCTGATTAATAACTGTATTGATCAAATTCAATTCTAGGTTGTAGTTCTAAGGCAGAGAAGAGCACTAATGGTTAGTCACAAGGGAGCAGGGACCCTCTTTACAGTACCAAGACAAAGAGGAATGCCAGTATGTGCAGCTTCAGAGGACCAGGGGTCCTTCCTAGGTAAAGACCAAGGTTCTAGGGGACCAGTTCACAAGGAGAGCAGTGACCATACCTCGATTAGGATAATACTACCTGGGCTACACCAAAAACTAGCACCAAAAGTGGCATCAGAGAAAAGTGCTTTTTGGGCCCAAACTCAACAAGAATTATGGAAAAAAAACTAAAGAAAGAGATGAATGGCAAAGGAAAATTTGGGGAAAGAAATAAGGGTTATGCAAGAAAAAGAGAATTAACAGCTTGGTAAAAGAAGCACAATAAAAGATTCTGAAGAAATACCTTTAAAAAATTGGCCTAATAATTAACAGGCATAAAAATACACTGAAGAGAAGAACTTTTTAAAAAAGCAAAATTGTTTTGGGAAAAAGTCAAATGGGAAAAGACATAAAAAAATCTCACTGAAGGATAATTCTTTAAAACTTAGAATTGGGCAAGTGGAAGCTAATGATTCCATGAGACATCAAGAAACAATAAAACAAAGTCAAAAGAATGGAAAAAAATAGAGACTTCTGGGAGCAAAAATGGTGGAGTAAGTAGTAAATCACTGTAGATCTCTCATATTCACCTCCAAACAACCATGAAATAGTGCCCCAGAACAAAGCCTAGAACAGTGGAGCCAGTGGAAAGACAGGGTAGAGGTGTCTTTTAGCCTAGAAGACTTGGGGGATCAGCAATAAAGATACATCTCACTTGGGTAAAATGAGAACCCATTCCGGGACAAGAGGTATCCCAGAAAGCCAGGAGTAAGTCCCACATCAGCAAAGCAGTGGGAGATCCTGAGCCCCAGTTTGGTGGAGCAGGCAAATGCCAACACCAGGACTGCCCCCCACCTCCAAGTGCCTTAGCATAGCAAGAAGAACCAGAAGACTCCAGCACCATGAACCAACATATGTAACCCCAGGCAAACAGGCATCCTTCAGCAGCCAGACCTCCACATGCCTCAGAACAGCCTAAGGCAAACAGGAATCCTCCAGCAGCCAGATCTCCATGTGCTTCAGCACAGCCCAGGGCAAACAGATATCCTCTAGTGGCCAGACCTCCAGGTGCTTCAGTGTAGCCCTGGAGAAATGCAGAAAAACCCACTGGGCCTCAGCACATACAAAGTACCAGCAGTAGCACTCCAACTCAGACAGGTAAGCTGCCAGGCCTTTATGACCTCCAGTAATGCCAGCCAACCTCCTATCCCTCAGTGCAGTACTAGACACAAGAGTCTCCTATGGGCTTCAGGGCAACATCAGCAGAGGTAAACAGTCAGGGCATGCAGCCACTGGCACAAGAAGCCTGAGCCAGAGCCCCTTCCACCCTAGGAGCAGAGGTCATATTTAAAAGAAAGGGGAAAAAAGGTTCCCAGAAAAGATGAGCAAAAAAACAACAAAAGAATCTGACCATGGAAAGTTATTTTGGAGAGGGGTAAGACCAAGACACAAACTCAGAAGAGGACAACAATGTCAAAACACCCATAGGCAAAACCCCAAAGAAAAATAGGAAATGTTCTGAAGTCCAGAAGGAACTCATGGAAGAGCTCAAAAAGGAGTTTAAAAGTCATAAGAGAGGCAAAAGAAAAATTGGGAAGAGAAATGAGAGTGATGCAAGAGAATTATGAAAAAGAATCAGTAGCTTGGAAAACTGCTTCAAAAGTAGAACTGGCCAAATGAAAAGGAGATACAAAAATTCACTGAAGAAAACAGCTCTTTAAAGAGTACAACCAGCCAAATGGAAAAGAAAGTACAAAAGTTAATTGAGGAAAATAACACTTTAAAAAGTAGATTTAGGCAAGTGGAAACTAATGACTCTATGAGACAAAAAGAAAGAATAAAACAAATTCAAAAAATGACATAAAACACCTCAGGGGAAAAACACCTGACTCAGAAAATAGATCCAGAAGAGACAATATCAAAATCGCAGGACTGTGTGAAAGCTATAATCAAAACGACCTGAACAACACCTTTTAAAAAATTATCAAGGAAACTGCCCTGATGTCCTATAACCATAGGCAACATAGACATTGAAAGAAGCCACCAATCACCTCTGGAAAGAGATCTGGAAATAAAAGCTCCAAGGAACATTATAGCCAAATTTCAGAACTATTGGGTCAAGGAACAAATACTATGAGAGACCAGAAAAAAAGCCAACAGAAATATCGGGGAGTCATAATGAGGATTATACAGGACTTGACAGCTAAAACATTTAAATGACTGGTGGTCATGAAACATGGTATTCCAGAAGGTAAAGGAGCTAGGACTACAACCAAGAATCACTTAGCAAATTAAGCATAATACATTGAGGGGAAAAATGGTTATTCAATGAAGTAGAAGGATTTCAAATTTTCATAAGGATAAGACCAGAACTAAGCCAAAAATATGACCTCCAATATCAAGACTCAAGAGAAGCATAAACAGGTAAAAAGGGAAAAGAGAATATAAGGGATTCAACAGAGCTAAACTATTTACATCCCTATATGGGAAGATGATATTTGTAATTTTTAAAAACTGTATCACTAATAGTACAGCTATAAGGAATATAAATAGATAGAACATACATAGATAGAATATACATAGATCTTATGGGCATAAGGTAAATTTGAGGGAACGACATAACAAAATGAGAGATGAGAAAGAAGAGCACAATAGGTGCAGAAGGAAGGGAGAGGTAGAATGGGGCAAATTATTTCACATGTAGAGGCAAGAAAGACCTCTTACAGCAGAAGGGAAGATTGGAGAGTGGGCAATAAGCATCATTTGAACTTTACCCTTATCAGTATTGGTTCAAAGAGGGAATAACGTACACAATCAGTTGAATGTAGAAATCGACCTTACCCAACAGGGAAGTAGGAGGGGAGAAGATCAGGAAGGGAAGGTAGATTAGGGGAGGTGGTAGACAGAAGCAAAATACTGATGAGGAGGGAAGGGGTGAAACAAGAGATAGAACAAAGAGGTGGAAGAATAAGATGGAAGGAAACACACAATTAGTAATCATAACTGTAAATGTGAATGGAATGAATTCTCCCATAAAACAGAAACAGAGAGTCAAACTACAGGGATTGTATATTCCTTTCCAACCTTGAAATTTTATGATTCTGTGACTATCAATGGTGAGTCTCCTTATTTGCTAGAGATTCTATTATATATGGGACCTTTCTGTCTTTAACTATTTTGGTTATACATCAGGATATCTGGGTCAAAGAATCTGAGGAATTTAGTGACTTTTCTGCCATGATTCTATTTTGTTTTCTAGAATGGTTGGATAAATTTATAGCCCTACCAATTTTAATATTAGGTAGACCATCTTCTCACAATCCCTCTAACACTAAGACTATGAGATTGAAAAGGGGCAAGAATCAGTGTCAATTAAGAAGTATGTAAAAGTATAAAGCAGGGTCAAGGAAGTTTAGGGAACAGAACCTGAAGAAGTCGTCTCAAGTAGGATACAAAGTTCATTCCTAAGACCAAATCAAGCAGGTAAGACAAGAGACATGGGATAATTTGAGGGTAAAGCAAAGAAATAGAGAGCATGGGAAGATAAATTGGTGAAAGCTAGAAATTTGGTACAAGACTGAAGGAAAGATAGATGTGTCTGTGGAATTGTTAATAATAATAGCAAATATTTATATGGCACTTATAATAATATATAATACATAAGATTTACAAATACACTTTCATCTGATTTGAGATTTGGCAGCCTGGTAGTTGATTCAGTAGATATAGTGTTAGACTTGGAATCAGGAAGACTGGGGTAAATCCTGCCTCAGGATACACTTATTAGGTGTATGACCCTAGGGAAGTCAATCAGCCTCTGTCTGACTCAGTTCCCTAATCTGTAAAATGGGGATAATATTAACACTTAGCTCTTAGATTGTTGTGAGTTAACATTTATAATGGGTTTTGCAAATCTTAAAGCATATAAATGGTAACTATTTGATCCTCACACCAACCTGTGTGGTGGAGATGGTTATTATTCCTGTTTTGTAGATGATTGAAATCATGATAGAGTGAGGTTAAGTAGCTTGCTCAGGGTCACATGCCAAGTAAATATCTGAGGCAGGATTCATGCAAGTCATCTTAGCTTGAGGGGCAGTGCCTCATCTAGCTGGTTCGCTAAGAAGTAGGTTAGTGTGGTTGTCAAGTTATTGCTGTTGTTAGTCGTTTCAGTTGTGTCCAACTCTTTGTGACCCCATTTGGAGTTTCTTTGGCAAAGATAATGGAGAATTTTGCCATTTCCCCACTACAGCTCATTTTACAGATGATACTGAAGCAAACAAGGTTAAGTTACTTGCCCAGGGTTAAACAACTACTAAGTGTCTGAGGCTGGATTTGAACTCAGATCTTCCTGACATCAGGCCTGGTACTCTATGCACTGCATCACCTCATTGGATGGAAAAGTTTTAACCAACTGTTTAGAGTACTCAGATTTTAAAATAAAGACAATCTCAACTATTATGAAGAGTAGGAGAAAATGAGATGATTTGCCTCATCCTTAGTTTTAAATTTTAGGACTTCTGATCACTCTTGTCTTTTTCTATAAGTTCACATCAGCTCTGCTTGCCCATGATAGGGGATGTGGGCTTTAAAGCTATGCCAGAAACATCTGCCAATGGTAGCTTCTGGAAAAGAGACATGTATCTATTCAGACATCCCTTTTCTATCTGTCATAATACCCCATGTGCTGCAACTTTAGGATTTTGTCTCTAATGACTTGTAAAGAGAGTTCAACTTTCTGTTTTCTCAACTAGCAGCACACACAAAAAAGAAGTTAATTGAAGATTGGAAAGCCCATTGTTATTTTCATGTCATGGGATCAAAATCTCACAAGAAAAACACACCTTCAATGCAATAAATGTGTATTTGCTTCAAAGAGGACTCTACTTAATCAAAGCTATGCAATCAACTGAGAGACCTATTAAAATAGGATTTACCATTAGAGGGCAATAGTGACTTACATTTATGGTGAACTATGAGTCTAAAGAAGACAGGGTTTCTTTGTATGCCAGTGTGGTGATATTTGACATAGTGATGTCATTCGTCCTCTTTGGAAAAGGACAAACAACAGCCCCTAGCATAGTACCTGGTGCTTAATAAATGATGGATGCTTGATGAATTGATGGGTTGCTCCTGAGTTTGAAGACAGTCTTCTAACCACGATACCATGCTGCCCCTCAAAAAAAAAATCTGTGTGTGTGTGTGTGTGTGTGTGTGTGTGTGTGTGTGTGTGTCTAATATGGGGGAGAGGAGTGAGGAGAAAAAACATTACCAACTGGGTCAATCGGGAAAGGTTTCATGGGGGAGGTGGCATCTGAACTAAGACTTAGAATATTTTTTTCTTGAGAACTTTTCTAATTTATGAGTAAGAAGTGATGATCACAGGAACTTATGATTCAGACCTTGCAATCTGAATTTTCTGCAAATTTAGTGGTTTCCCTCAGACTCCACAATACTGTTTTACTTGAACATTGTGTCAAATAGTGGTAGTATGATAATACACCATCCTGGTCCTGGGAAAATAGCACAATGTCCCAGTAATGACCAAATTATTTATTTTACAACAGGCATATCACAGTACAATTACAGTTAACAGATTTCTCACTAAGTATGGTGAAGCACTGATTCCTGATTCTAAATCTATAGCTTATTCTGGTTTATGACAACACCATGCACTTGGATTCCTGTATGTTTATATATTAATATTTTGTGCCTATACACTAAGCCTATACTTTCTTCTTTTCACTCTGTCCTTGTCTGTCTCTTTCTGTTGCATCTTTTTGCCTCTCTTTCTGTCTATTTCATCTCTCTGTGTCTGTCTGTCTCTGTCTCTGTCTGTCTCTGTCACACACACACATACACACACACACACACACACACACATACATGCACACACTCCTTTAATCACCCCTTCCAAGCTTTAATTTCTTCTCATGTTTAGTCTCTTCTTTAGAAACTTACTCTCCTCCATCTAAAAAAAACCCTAGGCCTCCCAACCCTAAAATATTTACAGATTTAGAATTGAAGAAACCTGTGAGGTTCTTTCATTTTACACACAAGGAAACTAAGCCTCAGGGAAGTTATTTGACTTGGCTAAGATCAGACAGGTAGAAAAGCATCAGACTTGGGATTTGAACCCAGGTTCCCAAAATCTGGAATCAGTGCCTCTCCCATTCCCCTTCTGAGCTTCTCTTGTCCTTAAACTATTGTCCAGTTTCTCTCCCCTTTCACTGCTAAATATCAAGAATGAGTAATCAACCCTTGATGTCTCCTTTTCCAGGCTACCCCCTTCTCATCCACTGCAATTTGACTTCTCAACCTGTTTACTGAGAATTATTTTTTCCCCCCAAATTACCAACCACCCCCAACTCACAATTTCCTAGACCTCTTCTTGGTCCTTATTGTCCTTGACCCTTCTGTAGAATATGACCCCAGTGACCACCCATCTTTGATACCCTCTCCTTCCATGGCTCCCATGATACTGCTTCATTCTTACTCTACTTCCCTCCTTCCTACCTCTTCTTAGCCTCTTTCATGGGGCTTCTTCCTCTAGGTGCTTCCTAAGGTAGACACATCCTAGCTCTCAACTCTTTGTTCTGCTTTGATGATTCCATCTCCTTCTACATCTTCTTGGGTGCTTTCATGGTTTCCTCTTCTTATTCCTGCCCTCCATATTTTCCATTACTGCTTGCTGACTGACTTACAGACATGACTTCCAAATCTACACATCCAGTTTCAATAAATTCTAGTCTCTCAATTTCAGCTGCCTTGTTGACTGTCGCCATTTAAATGTTCTGCCAAAATTCCAAAGTCAACAAATTCGAAATGGCATTTATTATATTCCTCACAAAATCTTTATATCCTTATTTTTGATGAAGGTATCACCATCCTCCCAGGCATTAAGATGAAAACCTGCATCATTGTTTTCCAATTCTTTTGGTTTGCTGCTTTCTTCAACTTCTATCCCTTAGGACATGCCCAGTTGGCATTCCAGTCAAAAGCATGCTTCTGACCATTTATAATGTTGAGACTTTTACCTACCCTCCCCTTGAAAGCATATCTAAATGTCCTCTGATTACTTTCTGTCAGCCACAATGCCTCAAGAGGTTGCATTGTGTGCTGATAAAAAATCTTTTAATTGGGTTGTGATTCAATACACCATAGATAGACTAAAGGGTTATCCCTATCTCCTAGGTTTTCTTTTCTTGCTGGCTCTGAAGAACAAGGATGACTTTCTAAGATGTCCAAAGGATCAGGTGGGCACATCCAATTAGTTGCCAAGTTTTACTTTGACCTCTATAGTGTCTTCCTTGTCTGTTCCCTCTCTTCCATTCCCACCTCTACCAATCTAGTTTAAGCCTTCATTACTCCTCAGCTGTACTATGTTAATAATTTGTTTACTAATCTACCCCCCCATTATTTTTCAATCTATCCTTCACAGAACTGCTAAAATAATTTTCCTGATAAACAGACCTAATTATTTATTTGAGCTAGTGTCCTTTTATACACACTACCTGCCTGCCCACCTTAACTACACATTATTCTTAAGTCTCCAGTCTATCTTCCCTCACCTCTAGGCATTTGCACAGAGAGAAATGATGACATGGCAGATAGAGAGCCAACCTTGAACCTAGAAAGTCTGGAGTTCAAATGTCACTTCTTGCAAAGTGACCCTTGATAAGTTACTCAATTTGTTTGAGCACCTCTCTAGTCTACAAGTTGTGGTGATTGTGCTGACCTGAATCAATAGAGAGGATTCCCTAACCTGGGAATTTCCTACTTAGGAAATCATGTCTATTCCCTAACTCTCACTTGTGGTTCCAAGCATGTGAAGACTTCTCCTGCCTAACTGGGCAGATGAGAACACCTTGTTACAGTGACAATGGAGGCAGCAGAAGCAAGTGTCATGGATCACTTAGAGCTCGGTCAGACCTCAGATAAGCCAGGCTCATCCACTGCATCCTGGGCCATTGCCAGTTATCCTGACTTTTGTCTTTCCACTAGGTTTTGATGACCCTAGAAGAGAGAGTGAGGCTGATGATTTTCACAGCTCCACTCACTTAACTGTCATTAACACACAAATCAAGACATTGCTCATTTGTTACATCTTTCATCTTGTTTGGAAATGAAGGACTAAGAACAACAATAGTGACAGTATGTATTTCTCTGATGTGTACTACTGCTATATGTTCATGCGAGATGTTGTTAGAGGTGGCCTACACATTTGTTATTGTGTGCAACTCTACTATGTGTTATCTGTCATGTATATAAGGCATATTGTACTTTGTACTGAATTGGTGTTGACTGCATTAGCAATGTAAAATGCTGAAATATATTTACTATTTATCATAGCCATTGACATCCTAGCTTCTCCCAAATGGTTTTCAATGACTAAATCTTTTTCACTAAGGGGAGGACATAAATGCTAAAGTTGAAAGTTATAGTAGCAAGACTCAAGGCCCTGAGATGTAAGGGTAGGGATCTTTCAGTTATACTAAATCATTCTCTACCTCTTAAAGGATTTGAGGCTTTTAATAGCTCTCTCTTCTTCCTCTCTCTTTGCTCTCTCTCTCCATTCTCTCTTTCCTGCCTTTATATATACATAGGAGACAAGAAGGTAGGCTGGCGTCCAGTAGAGATAGTGACTGTGACCATAGACCAGACACAGCTTCGGTACCTTTTCTTTAGCTATTTATTTGCTAAGCAAACAGGAAAAATTGGAACTATAAAAACTAGGGAACCCTGAATTTTGAAGCTATTTGGTGATTATTTAGCATATGGTCGTTGCCTAATTATAGTTTATCTTGAAGAGATGAAGATTTCAGACATATACTGGATATTCACCATAATTTAGGGTGAAGTTGATATCCTGGATTCAGGAAGAGTTGCTAAAAGGAGAGGATATATGTCTACTATTTCCTTGCCTGGTGACAAATCTCAAAGCAGAAAAGTTGAATGAATAGAAATAGATAAGCTTCTGATAATTCTAAACCAAGGATCTCTGCCGTTTCAGTAACTCCTCTGCTAAAAGAACACAGAAGCTTCCTAGAAGAGCCTGAGATGGGGCTGGTGGAGACCATTAATGGGCAAGACCAGGTTAATCAAGTGAATTGACCCATTTAACAAAGATTCTGGGGTCTGTAAGAAGCAAGCCCAGCTGAACCCCACCAATCCAGCAGAGATCCTATACCCCACTGGGAGCTAGCCTTGACTAATAGCAGAGGGTCATCAATGCTCAATCACCATACCCTGCAGCAAATTTCATCAGGAATCTAGAAAGAAAGGATCTCAAGGTTCTGAAGTTCCAGGGCTGTGAGAGGTTTCGGGCACATGCAAACCTTCCACATATACTTTACTACCATTATACTTTCAATTGGTGGCCATTTTCCCCACTGGACTCTGTGTTTGGGGAAGAGTACACGGCAGGTTGTTTATTTGTGGGCGGGAGTGGCAGGAATTATAACTACTATTTTTCCAGTGCCATTTGAGTGATGCCTCTGCTTGAAGCTAATTTAGTCGACTAGCTAATTACTAAATGGGAAGGACCCTTACTGGGGCTTATATGCCCCCCTATATGCTACCCATAGGGGTAACCCTTGAACCAGAGGTAGCTGTTGCCATCTTTGAAATCCAAATTATGAGTGCAAGTGCAAGCTTGGGAAATGGCTCCAGAGCAGATGCCAAATGTAATTGTTACTCTCTCTTCTATAGTTGGGTGTTTTATGACTTATTTTACCGATTAATTATTTAGGATTTTACTTCAAAGCCCCCATTTAAATATGTCTTTTGCAGCAGATAAAAAGGGTGAGGGTCAGAGGAGAGAGAGAAAAAGAACCACAAATCCTAGGTGGAGCCAATGTGTCCATCTCAATATTTTGTTGTAGACCTCTGCCTTTATTTTGCTTGCTTTACCAACAGTAAATCCTATGTACTTTGAGTCATGTAGGTCTAAAGTATGATACCCAGAATTGAATACAGTATTCCTCACATGGCCCACCTAGGGCACAGTACAGCAAAACCATCACCTCCTGAAATTTGGACAATTTTGGATGCTAGTTCTCCTTCCCAGATTTTCATCAACAACAGATTTGATAAACATACTCTCATGCATAAAATGGTAAATAGAAAAAGACTGGGGGTACTTCTTGGGTCATTTCAATAGAGTCTTTCTTTAAAATTGTCATAGAATTACCTGTTTAATCCAAAGGTTAGCAAATTATGGTCCTTGAACCAAATCATCTGTTTTTGTATAGCTCACCAGCTAAATATGGTTTTTACATTTCAAAATAAAATTTTATCATATTTAAAAATGTAAAACCTCTTGAGATCATAGGCTATACAAAAGTTACAGCTTGTTGACATAGTCTAATTTTTGAGTCTGACCTTTCAAGCAATTCTAAATCCAGACTAAGTTAAATCCAACCAAATTTAAATCTTATACTCTTCCTCCTGAGTTCAAATCTGGCCTCAGATACTGATTAGCAATGTGACTTGGACAAGTCACTTAACCCTATTTGCCTCAACTTCCTTATCTTTAAAATGAGCTAGAGAAATGGCAAACCACTCCAGTTTCTTTTTCAAGAAAACCCCAAATGGAGTCATTAGAAGTATCAGACAACTGAACAACAACAATAAAAATACCTATCCTTGATTTCATAAGAATGGTACTTTAGTCAAATCAGTGGTTCCACCCCCAAGAAAACAAAGAGCCTTCCCCAGGGGCACAGTTCTAAGTGTCTGAGGCCATATTTGAACTCAAATTCTCCTGACTCCAGGGCTGGTGCTCTGATCACTGCACCACCTAGCTGACCCCCATACCCCAAAATAGTATTTTCTGACTGAGCTACTAACCTTGTACTACAAATCCATTTATTGGCTCTTGTGACAAGTTATAGGACACAATAAAACCCATGTTGAAAGTACAACTCAGTATCTTCCATCCAGACTTGAGTTACTTAACTTATAACTAGTTTGTATTTACATGAAACTCACTATTTATAGTAAAAGAGCTCCAAAGGAGTAGACAGAGAGCTGATGGTGAGCCAGATGACCTACAAGGGGAGCTACATGCTTCTGAGACCAGGGAAGTCTTTGAGGAAGGTCACCAAAGTCAGGGATACAACATGAGTCTGGTAAAACACAGAACTCTGTCTGGATGAGAGATAAGGAAGACAAACTTCAGAAAACACACTCCTCTTGGTAGAAAAAAATGGAAATCCCAGCTCAAAGTAGGCTGGACTCAAGGCCCCCAAATCCAGAAAAATCATTAAGATCAGTCATCCTTAGTGAGAAACACCATTTTATCATATTTATCTTCCCTGCAAGCTGGGATATGAACCAGGACTAGAAGTCTAATCAAGAAGTCTCATCTGCTCTGATTCCAAATCTAGCATCCCTTCTATTGTAGCACACGGCCCTCCACCATGCCCACCTTACTACTTGGAGGCTGGCCTCCTTTACTTGTACTATTAGTCTGAGCTGAATCATAGCCTTGTATTTATTGTTTTTCAGCAGAGCAGGAAAAGGCCTTAGACAACATGATTTCCCTTAGTATTTGTAGTGAAATAGTTTCTGTTTCACTCATGAATTGACTCCATGCATATAACAATTTATTATAAGTAGAGAAAACAGGACTGGGAAGAGAGACATTTTTCTTCTGAGACCAAGGCCAGAAGAGGGAGTCCTAAGACCAAAGGAAATACTCTCCCTAATAAAGAGGTTAAAAAAATTTTTTGCTACTATGATGATAAAATGCCACCATTAATTAATAAGCTAAAATCTTTTCATGAAATAGTGGAAACTGTTTTAGAGGTAAGAGTTACTGGAATATATGATAAGAGAGTCAGGAGAACTGGGTTCTCATCTTGACTCTGTCATTATCTAGCAGGATGATTTGGAACAGGTCAGTAACTTTTCGGGGTAACAATTTTCTCAACTATAATAGAAGGAGGATTGGGCTAGATTTTCTTGAAGGTCCCTTTCAGGTCTCATATACTCTTAGAACATAAGACTTGGAACTGTACCAACAACTCAAGCCCTAATAAGTAACAGTGGTTGGTTGGTTGTTGTCCTTTGTTCTCGAAAAGGACCAAAATGACATCACCATGATGAAGCCAAGTTTCAGTGTGTCTGACTCTGGCTGATCAGAGCAATACAAACTCAGAATGCTCTACCACAGATTGGGCACAGATAGTCTGTGTGAGCATTTGAGGTGGATACTCTAAATTTGTGCATCCTACGTTTCCTTTGTGCTGTTTCATTTCTGCTTTGCTCATAGAGCACAGTACCTTTTCTGATATGGGCACACCATGCTGAGCAGGCCTGTGCCAGTGTCTCTCATGTCCCACAATCAAGTTCAAAGTTCTTGAGAGAGATTTTGAGTGTCCTTGAATTGCTTCTTCTGTCCACCATGTGATTGCCTGCCCCGTGTAAGTCCTCCACAAAATAGTCTTTTTGGCAAGCATACATTTTGCATTGGAACAAAGTGGCCAACCCACCAATGTTGCACTCTCTGAAACATAGTTTAAATGCTTGGCAGTTTAGTTGGAGTAAGGACCTCAGTGTCTGGTACCTTATCCTGAGAAGGGATCTTTAGAATCTTCCTAAGGCAGTTCAAATGGAAGTGATTCAGTTTCCTGGCATGGCACTAGTAGACTCTCCATGTTTTGCTGGCATACAACAATGAGGTCAGCACAATGGTTCCATAGACCTTCAGTTTGGTAGTCAGTCTAATAGCTCTCCTCTTCCAAATTTTTCTTTGCAGCCTCCCAAATATTGAGCTAGCTCTGGCAATGCATATGTCAACCTCATTGTCAATGTGTACACTACCAAGGCAAGTAAACTTATCCACAGCACTCAGAACTTCTCCATTAGTTGTAACTGATGGTTCCATGTATGGATGGTGTGATGGTGGCTGATGGAGCACCTGCGTTTTCTTGGTCTTGATTTTTAGGCCAGAATTAGCATATGCAGCAGAGAATTGATTCATAATTTGTTGTATTTCAGCTTCAGAGTCTGCATTGAGTGCACAATGATCTACAAACAAAATCATGCACCAACATTCCCTCCACTTTGGTCTTGGCTTGTAGGCTTTTCAAATTGAAGAACTTGCCACCAATACAGTAGTTGACCTTGATGTCATGTTCATCCTCATTGAAAGCATTTGACAACATGGCTGAAAACATAATGATAAAAAGCATGGGACCAAGCACACAGCCCTTTTTCACTCTACTGGTGACTAGGAAGGCACAAGAGCATTGTCCACTATCCAGAACCCAGGCAAACATGCCATCATGAAATTGACATACTATGCTGATTAACTTCTCTGGGCAACCAAATTTTGACATAATTTTCCATAAGCCCTCACAACTAATAGTGTCAAAGGCCTTGGTCAGATCTACAAACATTGTATACAGACCTCTGCTCTGCTCCTGGCATTCCTCCTGGAGTTGTTGGACACCAAACACCATATCGACTGTTCCTTGACCCTTAATGAAGCCGCACTGCCTCTCATGTATGGATATATGCCCATCTTCCAGGTGAAGGATCAGCCTATTAAGGAGGAATCTAGCAAGAATCTTACCAGCAATGACTAAGAGAAAGATCCACTGTGACTGTCACAGGACAATCTATTCTCTTTACCTTTATAGAGATGGGCAATGGAGGCATCCTTGAACTCCTGAGGGATAACCTCCTTCTGCCATATAACCTGGAATATTCAAGTCAGCTTTTGTATGAGCAATGGTCCCCCTACCTTGTAAATCTCAGCTGGAATAGACTCATCATCAGGTCCTTTGCCACATGAAAGGAGCCTAATGGTCCTCAAAACCTGTTCTTTGGTTGGAAGTTTATTTAAGGAGGGATTGACTTCAATCTGAGGTAAACGGTCAATGACCTCAGCATTAACTGATGATGGTCTGTTGAGAACACTGTGGAAGTGTTCAACCAATCTCTCTAGGATCATGTCTTTATCATTAATCAATGTGGCTCCATCAGCACTGAGCAGTTGTGATACACCACAGGTTTTTGGTCCATAAATAGCTTTCAGGGAATCATAAAATCTCTTTGGATGGTTACTATTGGCATAAAATTGAATTTCATCTGCCTTCTTACTCAGCCAGGAATCTTGCATCTCTCTAAGCTTTGCTTGTACTTTACTTTTGATGCAATTAAATACTGCCTTCTTAGAGATGGATGAACTATCCTGCTGGTAAATCCTGTGGAGTTCACATTTTTAATTTAGCAGTTTCTGGATTTCCACATCATTTTCATCAAACCAGTCTTGGTGTTTGAGAGTGCTCTGACCCAGATGAGCAAATTGTATGCTTCGATCTGCATTCAGACTCCACATTTCTCTCTCTGGGTGTGGATAGCATTTTCTATCATGAGTCTTGAAATTTTCTTAGATCATTGCATCTCTGAGAATACCTAAACTATCAAAGTTGGTCATCACACAGTGTTGCTGTTACTGTGTACAATGCTCTCCAATTTCTGCTTACTTCACTAAGCATCAGTTCCACATAAGTCTTTCTGAAATCATCATTTCCTATGGAATAATAGCATTATTAATATAACACTGTTATATGAATTATAATAATGGTATTATTCATATATGAAACCTATTCAGTCATTCCCCAATTGATAAGTGTCCCTTCAATTTCTAATTCTTTGCCTGGTTTCTTTTAAGTATCAAATAAAATCCAAATTTTTATAGGATGCCTTTCCCAACCCACCAATTGATTTCCTATCTATCCTCATGGGTGTGTGTGTGCACACACAGACACACATACAAACAAACATACATATTAGATTGTGAACTCTTTGAGAGCAGGCTCTTTTTAAAAAAATTTATTTAATTTAATTTTAAACATTCATTTCCACCAGACTTTGAATTCCAAATTTTCTCCCCATCTCTCTGCTCCCCCCATCCCAAGATACCATGCATTCTGATTAACCCTTCCCCCAATCTGCTCTCTTCTATCACACCCCTCCCTTTCCTTATCCCCATATCCTCTATTATCTTGTAGGGCAAGACAGATTGCCCTACACCTCATTATCTGTGTATCTTATTTCCCACTTGCCTTTTTGACATTCGTTTTTAAAACTTTGAGTTCCAGCTTCTCTCCCTTCCTCTCTCCCCACCCATACCCACTGAGAAGGCAAGCAATTCAATATAGGTGTTACATTTGTAGTTATTCAAAAGACTTCCATAAAAGTCATGTTGTGAAAGACTAGCTATATTTCTCTCCATCCTATCCTGCCCCGCATTTATTCTATTCTCTCTTTTGACCTTGACCCTCCCCAAAACTGTTTACTTCCAATTACCCCCTCCTGTCTTTTGCCCTCCCTTCTATCATTCCCCCTTATACCCCACTTATCCCCTTCTCCCTTACTGTCCTGGAGTGTAAAATAGATTTTCATACCAAATTGAGCATGCACGTTATTCCTTCCTTAAGCCAAATGTGATGAAAGTAAGCTTCACTTTTTTCCTCTTACCTACCCCTTCTCCCCTCCATTGAAAAAAGCTTTTTCTTGCCTCTTTTATGTGAGAGATAATTTGCCCCATTCCATTTTTCCTTTTCTCTTCCCAATATATTCCTCTCTCACCCCTTAATTTTATTTTTTTAGATATCATCTCTTCCTATTCAACCCACCCTGTGCCCTCTGTCTTTATGTAAATAATTCCTCCAACTACCCAAATACTGAGAAGTTACAAAGTTACAATACTATCAAGAGTTACAAATACTATCTTTCCAGTTCAACTTTAATACATCCTTTATGATTTCTCTTTCATGTTTACCTTATCATGCTTCTCTTGACTCTTGTGTTTGAAAGTCAAATTTTCTATTCAGCTCTGGTCTTTACATCAAGAATACTTGAAAGTCCTTTATTTCATTGAATGACCATTTTGTCCCCCTGAAGTATTATACTCAGTTTTACTGGGTAGGTGATTCTTGGTTTTAATTCCAGCTCCTTTGACTTCTGGAATATCATATTCCACGCCCTTCAATCCCTTAATTTAGAAGCTGCTAGCTCTTGTGTTATCCAGATTGTATTTCCACAATACTTGAATTGTTTCTTTCTGAATGCTTGCAATATTTTCTCCTTGACCTGGGAACTCTGGAATTTGGCTACAATATTCCTCAGAGTTTTTCTTTTTGGATCTCTTTCAGGAGATGATTGGTGGATTCTTTCAATATTTATTTTACCCTCTGGTTCCAGAATATCAGGGCAGTTTTCCTTGATAATTTCATGAAAGATGACGTCCAGGCTCTTTTTTTGATCATAACTTTCAGGTAGTCCCATAATTTTTAAATTGTCTCTCCTGGAACTATTTTCCAGTTCAGTTGTTTTGCCAATGAGGTATTTCACATTGTCTGCTACTTTTTCATTCCTTTGGTTTTGTTTTATAATTTCTTGATTTTTTTATAAAATCATTAGCTTCTATCTTCTCCATTCTAATCTTTAAGGAATAATTTTCTTCAGTAAGCTTTTGGATCTCCTTTTCCATTTTGCTAATTCTGCTTTTAGGGGCATTCTTCTCCTCATTGGCTTTTTGGACCTCTTTTGCCCTTTTAGTTAGTCTATTTTTTAAAGTGTCATTTTTTTCGACATTTTTGAGGTCTCCTTTAGCAAGCTGTTGACTCATTTTTCATGATTTTCCTGCATCACTCTCATTTCTCTTCTCAATTTTTGCTCTCCTCTTATTTGATTTTCAAAATCCTTTTTGAGCTCTTTCATGGACTGAGATAAATTCATATTTTTCTTGGAGGCTTTGGATGGAGGAGCTTTCACTTTGTTTTCTTTTGTTTGCATGCTTTGATCTTCCTTGTCACCAAAGTAAGATTCCATAGTCTGATTCTTTTTCAGGTTTTTGATCATTTCCTTAGCCATTTACTTTACTTTTGAGCTCTTTGTCAAGGTAGTTCTCTGCTTCCAGTGGGGGTATGGGGTGTACCATCAGCTGCTCAATTCCTCTACAATCTGTGGGCCTAGAGCTCCAGAAACAGTGGCTGCAGCTGCCTGAGCTACTGCTGTGGCTGCTGTGGATTCCTCCATGTCCTATTCCCCTCAGCTACCCTGGTGCTGGGGCCAGACCACTCCACTCTCCTACACTGTTCCCACAGGCTTTTTCCACTGACCTTCCAATTTATCCTCAGTGTTTTGGGTTTGTAAAGTCTGGAAACTATCACAGGTGTGAGAGATTCAGTCCCCTCCAAGGTTTTCTCAAGTCCCGCCTGTGCATTCGTAGCCCAAGCTGGACTGCATCCTGCCCCCTGCAGGGCACAACAGACACTTTCCAGTGACTTTTCAGGCTGTCTTGGGCAGGACATTGCTTCACTCTGTTATTCTGTGGGTTCTGCAGCTCCAGAATTTGTTTAGAGCCATTTTTTACAGGTATTTGGCTAGGCTTGGCAGGAGCGCTCTAGAAAGTCTGTGCTGTTACTCTGCCATTTTGGCTCTGCCCCCCAAGGTCTGTCTTTTACCTCTTTTCTTTATCCTCAGTGCTTATCACAGTGTTTGACACATAGTAAACATGCAATAAATGTTTATTGAGGTGATCAAGCCACAGACAGAGAATCTTTTAGTTTAGTTTTCTTAGGTTCTATCTGAGAAATGCAATCTCTCCCATGACTTTCTTCATTCAAAGGATATTGGCAAATGGAATGAATTGATGGTAGCAACCCATAATATATTTGATCATAACTTGTGATTTTACCATCCTTTTCTTGTAGCTTAAGGAATATTCCAGAATCCTTCCTTTAAACTTTAGTTGAATATCCTATTGAATGTACTGGATCTTTCTGAAACTACACCTCAAAAATTTAGAGAAGGTCCTGAGTATCACCTAAAAAGCAGGTTTAATCATAAGAGGCATAGCATGTCACCCTGGCTCCCCAAGATTATACAGGGTATTCCAAAAGTTTTAAGGAAGCTTAAGATTTTAAAAGTTTGAAACTTCACTAAGACTTTTGGGACACTGTATATTTGTATCCACGTATGTTTGTATGTTTATGTATGTATATATGTATAGATAGATACACATATATACACACATATATGCAGGGAATTCATGCATATATGTGTGTATGTATGTATATGTATATATGTATGCATGTATGTATAGGCACTATCAGAGCTTGGGGATGAACTAGCTATGACAATCAGTTAAGGGCCTGCTTATTTTTATGATAAATCTATATCTCAGTTTGGGACCATATCCAGATATTTAGAAAAATGGATCAAAAATAAAAGCTCAGATGAAATATTTTTGCATTCCTAAAAAGCTGAGTGGAACTTCTCTCAGGGTTTTGCTGTTTTAGCATCAGGAATTTTATATGATCCTAGGTTCAGAGAAAAAGGGACCTTAGAGGTCATCATATCTAATTCTCTCATTTGAAAATAGGGAAATCAAGGCCTAAAGAAATTAAACAACTTATCCAAGGTTACACAAGTTACATGGGGAAGAGAGGATTCAAACCAAAGTCCCATCACTAAATCCAGTGCTATCACTATTATACCATATTGATGAATGATAGCTCATTTAAATCAAAAACAGATCCCCAGAAAAGGAACACTTGGTGCCAATTTGTGATAGGTTCTGAGGCCCCTTTTGGAGGCAGAAGGGGAAGAAATATCTTCATTGTTATTTGCCTTGTGTTGCTGTACAACTTTCTATGTAGTTTTTCTTCTTTTCTGTTCAGATGGGGATACACTCCTGATGACTTTACTCTCTCACACCCCCTATAGAATCTTGAACATGAATGAATGGGGCTGACTCACTGCACCCAGAGTATTTCCCACCCAATCCATAGACTGAGTTTTGGAGATGGAGATATATCCTGCCTACAGACACACTAGGCCTACTGGGCATCTCTTAATTCTTCTTGAGAAGGTAGACATTCATGGGGTTCTCCTGCCATTCAGGCAGGCAGGCCAAGGAAACAGCCACCTCATCCTTGATAGGCCAGCCCCAGGTCTGGAAGAATGGAGCCAGATTCCTCTGCACTTGGTGAGAGAACTGTTTCACCCACAGGTTCATCTTGCCAACATTGTCTTTGGGCACCCCAGCTAAGGTCTGGTACTGAGCGAAGAGCTGGATGAAAGGTTCCCAGCCAAAGGCCTCCTGTAGCTGAGAGAGGAGAAAGAGAAAAGGGGGCAGAGTGACGGGTCTGAGTTTCCACAGACAACCCAGCAAGTGAGCATCAATGACTCCATCTTACTGTGGTAAGAGGTTCCCTCTTGAATATTAGCCATATTCGTACCATTTGAATAGGATTCCTTCCTTTCTGTACCAAACATCCATTTAGACATGATCAATCAGTCTTATTCTCTACTATCCACCTTGAGTAAATGCTTACTTTCAAGAATGATTAATCACTCTAGTTGAAATTAGGCCTTAGTCAAATTATGACACATGGGTACCATATGAAATAACACTATAGTATACCAATAATAGTGCCATAAAAATGGTACAAGAGGGGTCACCCTTGTGACTAGACCTATGGAGAATGATTCATGGTAAGGTTCAATAGTATCTTTGTAATTATAATTAGTCAAGAGAACATTTGTCTGGGCTATATAAACAGAATGTTTTCTTTTGTGGAGACCCTTAATAGAAACTTTGCAGAATGCTTTTCTTCTACCCTTTCATTTATATTCACCTTCTCATTAGGAGATAGTTAAGGATGGGGCTATCACTCCCATTTTACTTCTATACAAGTAAGGCACAGAGAAGCAGCCATAGGATATCCAGCATCATGAAGATCCAGCCAGGATTCCATGACCCAATATGGATGGGTACCTGAGCAAGTCTCTTAAACTTTCCCAGACTCAATTTCCTCATCTGTAAAATGTGGATAATAATAGCACTTATCTTACAGGGTCATTGTGAGGACAAAATGAGAAAACCTATAAAAAGTACTTTGCAAACCTTGAGGCACTACATAAATCCTATAGTAGTAGTAGTAGTAGTAGTAGGAGGAGGAGGAGGAGGAGGAGGAGGAGGAGGAGGAGGAGGAGGAGGAGGAGGAGCAGCAGCAGCAGCAGAAAGTAGTGGTAGTAGTAGTAGTGGTAGTAGAAGTAGTAGTAGTAGTAGAGTTAGTAGCAGCAGCAGCAGTAGTAGTTGTCTTTCCTTCTACCCCAATTAATTTCTAATACCTGCAGATAAGTCTCCAGTGCTGTCCAAACTTCCCATTCTTCTAGGGTAGCCCCATTTCTCAGGTATTCTTGTACCCTAGTCTCCCTATTTGAGGGAGTCAGTTCAGAGTGGGCCCGACTCCGGGGGATGCCTAGCACCATCTCATGTACATAGACAGACCACAAATTGCAGGTAGCCTCAGTTGTATGTGGGGGAAACTCCCAGACCTGTCGTTGCTGGTTGTGGCCTAGCTCATGGATCTGGCCCCAGAGGCCATTAGATCTTATTTTCTTCACAGTGACCATTTCCTCTGCTGACTCCTTGTGGCACATGATGGGGTATCCTGAATGCATCCAGCCTGGGGAGTAGAGGAAAGAAGAGAAGGCAGAAATTTCTGTATGAGAGAGCCCAATCTGTCTTCCCTAGGTTATTCTCATAATGAATCTCTCCCCTATGTTGTCTCATCCCCAACATTTTCACACTTATATAAAAACAGATGGCTTCTCCTTTCTTAGTCAAAATAGGGAAGAAATTTCTCCATTTTACTGTCTTCCCCGTCCAGCACCAATTTTTTATCTCTAGCATTAAGTGTTATAATGTTTCTATGTACCTCTAACATTCTGTCCATTTTGGAATTGTACACGTGCACCATCCTGATCCTTGTACTCGGATATTTTTTTTCCCTTGTAGAAGCAAGGCTGTATGGTGAATAGAGTGCTGGGGAAGGAGTCGGGAAAACCAGTATTCAAATCCACTCCCAGATACCTACTAGCTATGTGACCTTGGGCAAGTCACTTATTCTCTGCCTCAGTTTCCTTCAACTATAACATGAGGATAAATAAAGGAGTTGTGAGGATAAAAAGGAAATATTTTTAAAGCATTTAGCACAGTGTTTGGAACATAGCAGACACTATATAAATGCTAGCTATTATTTTATACATTTTACACGTTAGAATATCCCATCTATAGCTTGGGAAGATAGGAACAGTGTGGATAATTTCCCCTTCCTTATGGCCAACTTCAGTTATGTTGTGAATTTTCCTAAAGTGAGGAAAGATGATTTTTCTTTCCTGTTTATACAGCCTTTGTGCTGGTCTAGGCCTCTGTAATGAGTGGTTAATCCCTTAATCTAGTGCTTCCCTCTGAAATTATCTCCAATTTATTGTGCATAGATCGTTTTTATATATTTGGTTGTTTACAAGCTGTTTTCCTTTATTAGAATGTATAGTCCTTGAGAGGAAAGAGTCTTTTGCTTTTCTTTTTATGTTAGAACAGTGCCAGGCACTCAGCAGGTGCCTAAATGCTTACTGACTTGTTGACCTGGCTCATTTCCTCCATATTTCACTGAAGGTTCCTTAATCCCTCCACTACGTACTGAAGTCCCTCCTTTAAAATCACAGCATTTTCCCCAGCAGTACTCTGTGAAAGCTCTTGTGTTTCACACAGAGACACACAATAAAGACTTACTGAACGAGTAAAGGAAAGATGAACAAGTGAATGAATGAATGCTATTAGTTAATTTCTGTGTTCCTTTTGACACTTCAGTGTAGTTTTTCTCATTTTTCCCAAATCATTTATAAGCTCCTGCTCAATTGTACTATCAGCCATCATATACAACGCATAATGCAGAAAGAAGATGAATAAATAATATTTGTGAACTGTGTCCTAATGTCACATGCACAAAGGATCTCCCTTCCACACCTCCAGAACACCCACCAGCTGAGATCTGTACATCAGCCACGATCCTCTCAGGCTGAGGGAAAGGGAAGCTTATGGATGCAAGTCTGGCCACGGCTCCCATCATCTCATCCCAGAGTTGAAGCAGTGGCTCTGGGTCTTCCAGGTCTTGAAGTTGTTCAGATGGCACTGTGAGGATGATATTGTCTGTCGCCAGCTCCCCCCAGGGCACTGGGTAGTGGCGGATGGAGCTCCTCCACTCCTCCAGAGATGTCTCCCCTTTAGACAGAGATAGTGGGGTTAATGGGACTGTCACGGAGTCTCAGAGATCATCTAATCCAGCCTATACCTGAACAAGAGCAGGAATTCTCTCTGTTCTTGATAAGTGGTCTTGCAGCCTCTATTTGAAGATCTCCCCCTTTGGGTAATTTGGAATCTTCCAGGACAGTCCATTTCACTTTGGGGCAGATCTATCTAATTGTTAAGACTTTTTTTCCTTACATTGAGATAAAATTGGTCTCCATAAATTATGCTGCCTATTCATAATTTTGTCCCTTGAGCCCCAAAAGACCACAAATCATCCTAATTCTACCTAATATCCTTTCAAATATTGGAAAACTACCATATCCCTTCAAGTCTTCTTTTTTCCAGGCTGTATACTTGCAGTTCCTTCAATTAACCTTCACATAACATACCCTCTAGTCATCTCACTATCCCAGATCACTTTGGTACAACTATGGAACTACTTATTAATGAATATCCTAAAATGTATCTATGATCACAGTTTTGGAAAGACCCAGTATAGGAGATGAGGTACAGTATGTCCATCACTTTCTGGACACTATGCCATTTCAAGTATGCCTTCATTTTTCTACTTCCTAAGGCTGAAAAGTTGGAATTTTGATTTCAATGGGAGAGTAACACTAAGGGATCAGAGAGGGCTGGAAAGGACTTTAAAGTGACATGGACCCCTTTGGGAGCCTGGTAAAGGCTATGGACTCCTCAATTTTTAAATATATAAAATAAAATACATAGAATTACAAAGGAAACCAATTGTGCAGAAACACAGTTATCAAAATATTCTTTAAAATATGTTTGTGGATCTAGGATAATTCTCTCATTTTACTGATGCTAAAGTAATGTTCAATATCACACACACAGCTAGTAAGTAGCTGAGTCAGGTTTTGAATTCAAGTCCTTTGAATCTAAATTCAGTGTCTTTTTCTTCTGCTCTCCCCTTTGGTATGCAACCTATCCCCATTTCTGCAAACAAAAGGCCAATCCCTGATCACCTTTCCTCATGCTCCCCTGAATTCTCTAGGGACATCAGAAGTTACCTGATGCCCCACCCTCAACTTTAAAATAGGTCATATCTTCCTTATCCCATCAAATACTTTTTCTTTTTCTTTGCCAGTCCAAGCTACACATTACTTCCCTCCTTTGTATCATAATTTATACTTCCTTGGCCCTTTCTCCAGCTATCCTTGGGTTTAGTCTTCATGAAGCTGTTACTCACCTAGCTTGAAGTAAGGAGCAGGCACAGCTCCAGTGATCGTGATTGATACAGGACCCAGGTTACTGCCCTGAGGCACAAGTACATAGATCAGACCCCCCCAGAAGGAGGAGACTGACAGCTCTGGTCTGTCCAGGTAGAATCGGTGAATCACCACAGGTGCTCGGCACAGCTTTTTGGCCTCATTGAGATCATCAGAGTGGCATCCAATTTGTACCTGGGAAAAGGGAGTCATGAGCACAGCTAGTAACCACTGGAAAGTGTGTGCTAGATGATTTATCAATGTCTTTCATGCAAATATAAATTATGGACATTTGGTAGGTAGTGACTCAAGACTCCCAAAGGCTCATACATGCTGAACAATTACATAGGCTCAAAAGGGTTAACAAAATCATAGGTTTCAGATCCATAATGAGCTGTTAAGGAAAAATAGGATGCCTTGATTATAACTTCAATCTTCAACAATGACATTAGGAGATGAAACATATCACATATTGTCACTTGCTATCTGTTTTAGAGAACATATCCTGCAGAGAATAGGAATCCAGTGTGATAAAACTTGGTAGCTATTTGTCATAAAGAAATTTTATGTTAAAGAGGGAGACATTCATCCCAGAAAGAGGCTGGGGAAAAATAAAATAAAGTATGTACCTTTCTGAACATCTGTTGCTACTGGATAAAACACACCAGACCCCAAGATGTCTGGATTCCATGTTGCTTAAGATACACTATCTCCTAGGACAGAACCTGGTCAGAGACTAGGTCATTTTGTTTGGAAGTGCCCCTATGAGGGAAATACAGACAAGAAGAGGAAGGTGGAGGTTTAATCATAGGTATAGGTGCTGCGGGCTGTGTGTGTGAGATAATAGACTCACTAAGGAACTGTCATGTGAAGCTGAGAACTGGCATAGCCATTCTGAGATTTAGAACAACGCTTAAAAAGTAATTAAACTGTGCAGGCCCTTTGATCTGCTTATACTGATACAAAGCCTGTACCCCAGAGAAATCGAAGAAAGAAGAAAAGAACTTATATGTAATATTTATAGCATCTCTTTTTACAATAAGAAAAGACTAGAAATCAATGAGGAGTGCCCATCTACTGTGGAACAGCTAAACGAATTATGGTTTATGAATTTAATGAAATATTATTTTGCTCTAAGAGATTAACATGTAGTAGTGTGCCTAGCACATAGTAGGCACTTAATAAATGTGTATTGACTGAAAAAATGGATGGTTTCATAAAAACCCAGCTACACTTGTAGAAACTGATGGGATGAAGTTAGCAGAATAGAATGACTTAGACAAAAACAACATTACGAAGAAAAACAATTTTGCAAGACCTGAGAATTCTGACCAACGTTACAGATTCAAAAGGACCAAAGATGAAATGCACTGCCCTCTCTGGACAGATGAGCTCACAAGGGAGAATTCAGTATCCATTTGTGGACATGGCCAATGTGGCAATTTGCCTTGCTTGACTATGAGTATTCATTACCATGGTTTCTTTTCCTTCCTTCTTTCTTTTTTTCAATTAGGGAACGAAACTTGAGAAAAAGAAAACAAATGCTTGTCAATAAAAAAAAGTAATTTTTAAAACAACAGCACAACAGAAAAAAGGAACTGGAAAAATATGGTGGTTGCAGCCATATGAGGATTTACAAACATAGGCAAGGCAATGGGCAGGCACAGGGGAATTACCTGTAGACCAGTAGAGGCAGCACATGGCATCCTGATGTTTGCAGTAAAGCCTTCAGGGAGGTAGAGTCCAGTGCTTACCCATACAGTAGCAGCTAAAGAAAGATATAATAATGGATGGAATTCTCCTACCCTGACCCCCTCATTCTCCTTACCTCACCCAGATCTCCTACATCACCTTTCAGGGCTCTACCCTCTCTCTGCCCCAATACCCTCCTACTGTCCTCATATCCATTTCTAGAGCCCTGATATCATCCCTAAAAGTTCTTATATTCCCTTTCCAGGGCCCCATATTTCCTTCTGGAGCCTTCACACCTCCTCCCAGAGACTTGCTATCCTCTCTTTAAACCTCAGATTGCCCAGTCCTTTCCCTACTTGCTTACTCTCTAACTTCTCCCAGTAACTCAAGCACTATCACCTTAAAGGGACAGGGTCTTATGAAAATTTCAGTCCTGTGACGTCCTCCTCGATTCATCCAGCCCATTCTTTCCCAACTATTCATTAGTTCTCATCCTCCATCTTTACCTGGACTGGTACCATTGATCTCCATGGTGACAGGGGGTCCTGGGGAGTAGAGTTGGGAAGGGCATGTCCCATTACTACCTCTGTGGACCAGTGAAAAGCAATCAGTCCCACTTTGAGCAAGCTCAGTGGCCATACAGAGCAGGGTGGCCTCACAGGAATTGCTGTTCACAGGATGATGCTCACTGACACTAGGAAGACCAGTTTGTTTGAGCACCTTCCTCAAGAATCTATGTACGGAGGCATAGGCAGGGATTCCCTCTGCAGGAATCTTCAGGAAGGCCCCACAGTCCTTCCTTAGCTTTGACTGCCAGTCTTCTGTCAAGACCTTACTTCCTTTTACTTCATCCTGGAACTGAGACAATGCTGAACGGAAGTGATAGTTCGCTTTACCAGGAACAAGGACAGGAAACTGGCCACTTTCTAGATAACCATCTAGGATGCTAAGGCCAAAGGGGTTGAGGATGTGGTTTCCAGGATAATCAGCCACAGCAGTCTTGCCAGGATTCTGAGAGGCCCACCACCAGGCTTGGCCCCCAATCAGTAACCCTCCACCCTCTGCCACAAACTCATGCAGCTTCCTCGCCTCTTTGTCTTCATAGGCTGAACAGCAGTAGACACTTAAACCAGTGGTCAGATGGGATTTTAGGCTGCATTTCAGACCTCTTTCAGACAGGAGGGAACACAGTTCTTTAAGATTAGGATTAATCCCAATTGTACCTGTTCGTGCCCCTGCCAGCCAGATAATAGCATTGCACAGAAAAGGGCCCAGCTTGGGGGCACAGAGCATGGCCTCATGAGCAGCAAGCACCACTCGACCCCGTCCATAGCGAGCAGCTGCCAAGAAGCAACCAAGGGAAGAATCTAGCCCAAGAGGGAAGGCCAAGGCCCCGTGAAGCAGAAGCTGAGAAGGCAGTCCACCAGTATTGATATCCAGTTCTGTGATTCCACCCAGGAGTTGCTGTTGGTCCTGGGAGAGGTCTTCCCCAAACCTGAAAATGAGGCATTTGTTCCTATTAGTGGTCAAAGGAGTGATGTAGAACAGGGAAGACGGGCATATTCCTGAAGAAACACTGCATCTGTTATTCTACTGGAGCCGTATTTCCTGGGGCATACTCTATGTAATCACAGAACCTGAGAGCTGCAAATGATCTCGAAACTCTTCTAGTACCAGCCCCTCTGTGATACAAAGAGGTCATCCAGCCTCTGCTTGAGCCCCCTTTGTTCTGAAACAGACTGTTGGATTTCTGAGCAGTGTCAGTTATGATAGGTTTCCTTTGCTGACCCACCCCCAATGGTTTCAGTGGTTGGGCGTGCAACAGTGGCAGAGGGCTACCACTAGTGACTCTTACATACAGAATTGCACACTGAAGAGGCTAGATGATCAGGCTAGCAGTGGACACTTTCAGGCATGACAAGGGTTCAGCCAGACATTATGATATGCTTTGTATGACATACAAGGAAATGCAATGCATTATGTGCCCACCTAAAATAATAATTATTATTATAGCATTTATATAGATATAACGTGTTTTTCTCTACAATGAACTGAAATCTTATTTCATATAATTTCCACAGTTTCTCCTAATATTGTCCTTTCAGACTAAGAGAACAAATGGATTCCCTCCTCCATATGACAATTCTTCAGTTGCCTGAAGACAACTATCAAGCTATCAAGCTGCCCCTACTGGTTCTCTACTCTACATATTCTAAGCTCCTTTAACTTATAAGCATGTGGCATGCTTTCCTGTGTCGTCTTCTTTCTGGTCACCCTCCTTGGACTTTACACCATCTGTCCCTTTCTTTCTGTATCAGTAAGGACATTCAAGTCTTCCCAGACTACTTAAAACCATCCTTTTTATCATGTCTAATAGGTAATAATATTGAAGCATAGATATTATTTTCAGCCTTTTTTTTCTTTTAGAGAAATCGGCAAAGCAAGAATTAATATTTTTTAGAATGTGTTTCATTTAATCCTTCTGCAGAAGTTCATTATATCATGGAGATGACTGAGTTCTTGTAGGCTATGTCAGTGTAGAAGAGGTTCTAGAAGGGTCTGTTAAGCCTGAAAGGAAGGCTTTTTCATTGATCCAAAGATTAGTCCACTAAGCAAGGAGCAGCTCAGTTGGCCACAAAGTGGTGATTTCTCTTTTGTCATGAAACAGATCAAAATACAAAGCAGTTCTCAAGGCTTTGTGATCCATGTCTTCTTCTGTACTAGTGGAAGAACTGGGTTAAAAGGGGCAGGTGAGACTGATAATCACAATGTCCTTAGGCTATCTTAATGAATACTTATTCATTTAAATATTGGTTCTCCTAATCGATGATAATTCTTAATAACAAAGTCAATACTTACTAAAAGAAATGAAACATATCAATATTAAAATTTTTACTATTAATAAAAGCAAAAAAAACACTTAAAAATTTAACATAAATGGGGGGGGGGGCAAGTCTCAGTTTCTTCTTGGAGAAGGCAATTAGAAAAGATTGGTTTGTGTCCGAAGTCAACAAGAAAAATTTTTTCATAGGACATTTTGTCATCTTACCTTGCTCAGTCCATGATCACTCTTAAGATAGTTCATAGCATGATACATTTAGAATTAGAAAGAACCTTAGAGATTTTGTAGATAAATAAACCATGGGCCCAGATTAGTTGAGATTTACCCAAAATGACAAAGCTAGTAAGTATCTAAGGTAGAATCCTTACCTACATTTTCTCACACCAAGTCCATACACTAATCTGCCTCTTACATTATACCCATGTAAGTGATAGCTTGTATGTCAACAGAAAATTTAAAAAGCAGAAAAATTCCATGAGGAGTTTGATAAAATCCACCAAAGTGAGTCAATATGAATATTTGAAATCACAGAATTTTGCCAGTTGGAATTTATCTCATTGGTCATGTAGTGTAGCTCATGCACAAAAGGAAGCATAACATACTCAACGTATGGTCATCCTGATTCTGAGTACTTCTACAAGGGGAAACTCCCACATTTCAAGGCAATAGGTTGTATTTTTCAAATGCGCTATGTGTTTCCTGAAATAAAACTTACGTTTTCTTCTTTATAATTTCCACTTTATAATTTCCATTGCTCCTGGTTCTGCTCTCTGGGACCAAACAGAAACAGTCTAGTCTCCCTTCTATGTAAGAACCCTTCAAATACTGGAACACAACTATTATGTCTGCCCACATCTTGTCTCCTGTAGGATAAACATATCTGGTCGTTTTAGTCTATCTTCATATGACATGCATTCAAGCTCATAAGTTATCCTGGTTTCTCTCCACTGAGCACTCATCAATTTATCAACGTTCTTAAATTGTGGTGACTGGTACTGAACATCATATTTCAAATAGTGCCTGGTGAAGCAAAGTACAGTGGAACTATTGTCTCTCTATTTATGGAAGAGATGTACCTCTTAACATGGACCAAAATGACATTGGCTTTTGTGGCTATCACATCACATTGTTGACTAAAACTTGAATTTGTAATATCCTATCAATTCCATACATTTTTTTGAACTGTTGTCCAGTCAAGTCTCCTGTCTCTTAAACTTGTGAAGTTAATCCTTGTTATCCAGGTGTATGTCTTTATATTCATTCCTATTGAATTTCATTTTATTGTACTCGGTCTACTGAGACTTTTTTAGATCCAAACTCTACTGTCCAATATGTTAGTGTAAGGGTATCTTTAGTTCTATTAGCATAGCATCTAGTCTTTATAGAAGTAATGGTTAGAAATAGTTATTGAAGTACAGGCCCTAGAAGTACTCTATTTGGATACTTCCTCACTGATGTTGAGCCATTACCAACTATTCTTGGAATTCAGATGTTCTAACTAGTTTTGAATTCATGTTATTTTATTATCATCTTGTCCATATCTCATCTTTCCCACAAGAAAAGTATGAAACACTTTGTAAAAGACTTTGTTAAAATCAAGGTAAACTCTACCAGTGCATTCTACATATCTACTAATATAGTAATTCTGGCAAAAAATGAAGATATTTTCATTATCTGGAATGGAATATTTTAATGAAACCACTCTGGCTCCTTATCATCAACTCTTCACTAGGAAGACACTTCTCTTTCCTTTTTTTTAAATCAGCATATATAATTTGTCCTTCTATAATCTCATGGTACTGCTCCTGTTTTATAAAATCTTTCAAATATTACTAAGAATAAATTATTAATCACCTCTGCCAGTTCATTCAGTATCCAAGGATAGAATTCATCTGGATCAGGTGACTTGGATTCAGCAAAGACAACTAAGTATTCATGATTCTCTTACTTTTATCAGGTACTGTTTCCCTGTTAATTATTTCTGTTCTGGCTTTTCTAGTGCAAAGGCAGATAAAACAGAAGCAAACCAAGGGTAGAGCAGCTTTGGCTTTTTTTTAACATTTTCCATCATTGTCCTATCCACAACAAGCAAAGATCTTAACCCTTCTCCTATTCTGCTTTGTTCTCTTAACATAGCTAAAAACATAGATGTTTATTGTTCTAAGTTTTGCTTGCTGGCCTCAGTTCACTGGGGCTTTAGCATTCCGGATATTATTTCTAAGCGCTATCCAGTGAATTTAATGTAAATGGGGACACAGGAAAAGATGGGAGGAACTATTTTGCAAAACGTGACTTGAAACTAAAAAGCAAAAGAGGCCAAAGAAGTGTAGATCATTTAGAAGTCTCACAATAATACGTGATATTTGTACATAATTTTACACATATTTCTTCATTTGATCACACAACAACTCTATGAGATAGGTCCTATTTTTATGCCTGTTTTATAAAAAACTAGGACTCAAAGAGCTGCAAGGCCACTGTAATGGTAATTTAAAAGGGAAGATCTTTCCCATTCATTAACAGACCCATGTGACCTGTTTAAGTCACAAGAAAGCCTAAATCACATGAGTTTGAGTCACATGAAGCCTGTGGTAGGAGGAGTTTGCTGAAGGGGTGCAGCAGAAAGGGGGGAACTAGAACAGAGCTGAGAGGAAGTGAGTCAGAGAGCAGTCAGAGCTGGGAAGGATGCAGGCAAGCAGACAGTTGGCTAGTGTGAGCTAAAGAGCTTGTTTGTGATTTTGTTAAATGGAACTGGTTTGTGGGAAGCCTAGCAGGGGGAAAGCTGGGGGGATGGTGTTGTCCTCTGCATTATTATTGTGTATAGATTTTTGTGACTATAATGGATTTGGCTTTCTGGTGTCTGAAGAAATGTTTTGGTTCTGTCTTTCATATGGAGAGTCTGTGGTATTTTGCAATTCTGAATTGTGTCTAAATATTCATGGCTGCCGTAAGTGCTGTGAATATTGCACTGGTACTATAGCCACATAGCTTGCAGGTGTGAGCAGGATTTGAATCTAGGGCTTCCTGATTCAATGTCCAGAGCTCTGTCTACCAGACTATGATGCTTCTTCTTCAGAGGAAGAATACTTTAGATAAAGTGAGCAATACATAATATTTTTTAATGGAATTCTACATATAAATTTTGTTGTTCAGTTGTTTCTGTCATGTCCAACTCTTTGTGACCCTATTTGGGTTTCTTTGGCAAAGATATAAGAGCAGTTTGCCACTTCCCTCTCTGGATCAATTTACAGAGGAAAAGACTCAGGCTAACAGGTTAGAGTGACTTGCCCAGGGTCACATAGCTAGTGAAAGTATGAGACCAAATGATTGGTGCTCCACCCATTGCACCATCTACCTGTTATTATAATAGCAATCTACCCTCACTGGGAAACAAAGTTATGGAGAATACATGTTACCTGTATTATGATTTGCAGCTTTATATATAGTCCATTACATTAGTCGGAAAGATTGGCCAAAAAGTCTGAATGTTTTGGCATTTGTAACACACAAGAAAAATTTATCAACCAGCCTTCAGTTCTTCATGGTCAGGGCCAAACTGTTTTTGTAGCACACAGGTGCTCAACATGGAAAATGAGCTCAACCCAAAACTGAATAAGAGATCAAGCCTGGGCTAAATTGGTCAGGAAATTGGAGTTCTAGACCCTTCATAGCACGATTTGGAGAAAAGAACACAGAGAACTTGGGTTTGACCCACAACTCTGCTGTTTAAAAGTTGTGTGGTGTTGATCAAGTAACTTGACCTTGGAAGAAGAGCTTAGGTTAGATGCTATTTAACTTTTAGTTCTAAATTTATGATTCTATCATCTCAAAATATCATGTCAGTGGCAAAAGAATGAGAAAATATAATTAGGGATTATGTTATAGACTTCTGAATTCAGGGGGCAAAGTAGACTTAGGGAGTAAGAAGGTAGGCAGACTTCTTTATGATTCAAATTGGAATTCAGAGATCATCAAAGATAAAAAAAAGGAAGAAATCCCTTACACTACTGCTAGAATTTCCCTAGATCATTTTCTGTTATGTTGTTGCTGAGATTTTTTGAGATGGGACATCTCTATTTTGTCTTGACTGGAAGTGTGATAACCACTTACAGGTCCAATCTCAATGTTAATTGGCATGGAAAGTTGTAAACTGCTCTGTTTCTTCAAGTTGGGTTGATTTGTCTTTTCTTAATCAGTTTAGGGGTGCTCTGTTCCTGAGATCTTACCATACTGATATGTGCTAGTGTGAATACAAGATTGGCTTTATCCTTATTGAAGGTCAGAGCTCCAGAGCTCAAGGGATCCTCTAGCCTCAGACTCTACAAAGGCAGGGAGTATACGCACGGAATAAGAATAAGAGATTGGCCTGGGTCCTGGATCAGTTCTGAGGATTCCTGGAAAACTGAGAGTATCAGGGAAGTCCACGGTATAATATAAGATGTTTTCTCTTACATTTAGATTGGATAAATGGATACAACACTGGGTTTAGAGTCAGAAAGATGTGAGTTCAAATCTAGCCTCACCTACTTCCTAGCAGAGTGACTCTGGGCAAGTCATTTAACCTCTGTCTGCTTTGGTGCTCTCATTGGTAAGATGGGCATAAAAACAGTGTTTATTTCCTAGGGTTGTTGTAAGGACGATATGACATAATATTTGTAGAGTACTTTGTATAGTTTTTGGCATATAGTAGGCACTTAATAAATGTTTAATTCCTTCCTATTTCTCTTGGATTAGAAAATATCAGAGAGTCACTAAACTCTTCATATAGAGAGTTCAGTTAGGAGAGCTTTGCCTTACTCAGTAGCAGCTCCAATCACAAATAAAGAAGCAGAGAGTTAATCACTACAAGCAGCTGCATTTTGGATCCAAGAAAAAAGAACAAGAAGAAAAAAAATCTTGAAATTGTTAAACGATTAATGATCAACTTCTACTATTCCCATTTCAGTGTCTAACCGATTGTCTTGTTCCCTTAGTCTGTAGAAAAAAGGGCTAAGGATACTTTGGTTCCAGAACCCTCAGGTTTTAACTCTAAAAACCCATCCTCCCCTTTCTACATGTTGCACCAGAGCTAAGCATGTTTCCAAGCTTCTGTTCTGAAGAAATGCATTGTAAATTCTAGAATGACAGACAATAGAGGTTATTGTTTGTTAGAAAGTTCTACTTTGTATGTAAGTTGCTAGATCTTATACTAAAGATCAGAGGCTTTCTGGGAGGAAAAGAATTAATCTCCTTTTATCTCTTTTATGAATTTTTTTCTCATTCTTTGGCCAGCCAATACCACCCCTAAACACTGTTCTTTTCTCTACCCACTTTGCTAGCTGCCACCCACAAAAATGAGCAGAAGTCTGTCTTAAGGCTTGAAGGATCATGTCTCTACACCTTAGGTCAACCTAGCCAGCACTACCCAGCCCAGCCTAAACTTTTATCTCACATTCCTAAAATGACACATTTCAAACTTTTAAAGACCATTTTTGAACTACCCACCCAACCTGCTTTCATTTGTAACATTGCTATAGAAATGGATGACCTCTACAATGTTGTTTCAAGTAAAAACATATTTTCCCAGAACTAATTCTTGATATTTGGTGTGTTCTGTCTATACAACACAAAATGATCGTGTAAGGGCAGAACATCCATAGTTAAGGAGTGATCAACAGCTGGTGGGTTAATCAGGGAAAATTCACATGAAGGAGATGCTTTCCTGGCAGTAAGAGGTTGGGAGGTAAAAGTCTGGAGTTAGGGGCATTGAAAAGCATTTTGGAACAGTGGAAAGGGCACTGGATTTGAAGTCAGGAGACACAGGTTTGGATTATGACTCTGCTACTTATTCTGCTCAAGGGTCTTTCTGCAAGTCACTTGACTATTTTGGGTCCCAGTTTCCTCATCTATAAAACGAAGGGATTGAATTAGATGACTTCTGAAGGTCTCTTCTAGCTCTAAATCTATAATCCTATGATTTTTCACTACCTGCTTAAGGAATGCAATAGGAGTTGGGCAGCAGTAAGGGCTCCGTGAGGGCTATTCCCTGACAAAGTGCTATCAGTTCAGTGCACTTAGTAGGTCTGACAGCATGTATTTATAGTAGACCCAATCACCATGATTCCAACTTGCAGCATTGCTCAACAATAGTGACAGTCAGTTAGGATGGTGAGATTTACTTAGGATTAGGGAGCTTGAGGGCAGAAAAACAGGTTAGGTTGGCAGGACATGACTCTTTTAGGAAAATAACAAGAAAATGGATT
Source organism: Notamacropus eugenii (assembly GCF_028372415.1). Classification (NCBI taxonomy): domain Eukaryota; kingdom Metazoa; phylum Chordata; class Mammalia; order Diprotodontia; family Macropodidae; genus Notamacropus; species Notamacropus eugenii. The sequence continues at coordinate 103,685,274 of NC_092874.1, read as the reverse complement.
TGGACACAGGATCAAGAAAATATCACCCTCCTGCTACAGAATCAAAGAAAAATTTAAAAAATAAAATAAAACTTACTTGATGTAGTGATGAAACTAGACTGTTATAGAAAACTGCCTAGAGACACAAAGCTCAAGTGTAATTAAGGCAAAGTCAGTAGTGATCATCTCCATTTAGAATTCTAAAGATATTAGGGTGTGTCCCAGGATTGCCTTAGGGGGAAAAATGACTAATTGTAAATAAAGTACCAGCCAATCTCGTTTCTGACAGTCTTTTAGCTACAAAAAAATTAAACAGCAATACAGGTATAACCCATCCTTCTAGAATTAAAAATCCACAGACAAAAATGAAGGTTAGTTTCATCTAATCCATTCTTCTGCTTCTGAGTAACACTGTTCCTTCCTCTCAGTACTAAAACATATTTTAGGAGGTGGCCTATTCTGACATCAGATTCCCACACCTCATTTTACAGATGAGGAAACTGAGGCAGACAGAGGATAAATGACTTGCCAGAAATGAAATATCCAAAAATGTCTGAGGTTTTGAATCTAGGTGTCTTCTTTCTGACAGCATGTCACTGGGATCTCCCCTGAACCTGACTGGTGGTAGGTTGGTTTTCAGATGTGGCTGATCACGCTCCTCTCTGACCCTCAATGACCCAGGTATTCTATGAGAGATAGCAATTCTTGGCCAGAAAAATATATGCCATCTCTGTCAGGTCTTCACTGGCTTGGTCTCCTCTTTAGCAGACTAGGTCACCCCCAATTCTGATGAGAGGACAAACAAGAACAGAAGACCATGTTTCTGGGAGAAAACCTAGCTCAGAATGGCTTCTGTTTATAGGGTAAAAAAAAAACAAAACAAAACCCAGGGTCCCTGCCCAGATAGCTGCCATAGGGGCTGGGGATAATTGACATTCCTCAGCCAGTTTGGGAGAGGTCTCTTGACCTAGGCCAACAGTGGGGAATCCATGGCCTACAGTGACCTTCTACATCCTTGGGTATGGCCTTCTGGCCCTGTCCAAGATTTACAGAACAAATCCTTTTACTAAGGGAATTTGTTCTGTGAAGTTTGGATCCAGTCAAAGGGACACACTTGTGGCCCTAGAGACCCACATATGAGCTCCAGACTGAAGGTTCTTCACCCTTGATGTAGGCTAAAAGATGGAGCTTTTGCCAGAAAAGTGTATGATATAGACAAATATTAATAACCAAATGATACATCATTAATTTTCCTCAATTTGAACTTGGGTCTTCCTGACTCTAAGTTGCAGCCTTCTCTCAACTGTACCACTTAACTGCTTGATAAACAAATCTTGCCTCCAAGACCTGGGAATAATAATTGTTTATGATAGCACTCTCACCCTTTTGGCCTCTTAATTTCCAGAATTTCAACTCCAACTGACTCTTTGTAGTAGTGAACATCATTTCCTATCTTCAAACCTTCAACTTGGGCACCTTTCCTATGGGTTCTTCCCAGTGACCTTGAAGAGGTCTGTAAGCCTGTTTGTAGTCATGAAGCAGATTTCAGCCATGTCTGTTGCCTTCTTCTCATGGGAGTTAGTACTTTGTCAGGGTCAGACTAACAGGCTAAATGTCAGCCTTGACCTCCACAGAACAATTTATAGAATCACATTAAATTCCTAACAAAGTCTGACCACATCAGAATAGAACAAGATCATTATACTATAACACTTAATGAAGTCCAAGACTGAATTAAGTTTCTTTTTTAGTTTCAGTAGCACTGTTGACTCATACTGAACTTGCACCCCACTAAAAACCCAACACCTTTTCCTGAAGAGCTATCTAGACAAACCTGTCTCATTCTATGTTTTTGAAGCTGATTTTTTTGATCCCAGGTAAAAGATTTAACATTCATCCAGAATAATTTTCATCTTCTTGGGTTCAGCCCAACATTCTAGGTGGCTGATATCTTTTTGGATCCTGATTTTGACATGCATGGCATCTTTGCTTTTATTCAAGCCCTTGACTAAATGTTGACTAGCACATGCTAGACACAGATCTATAGGACACAACAACCAGAAAACTCTTTCTAACAATAAGCCACCAATTACGACTCTTCGGCTCTGACGATTTGGACCACTTCTGAACCCACACCTTTCTCTCTTATCTACAACAGAGCAACAGAGCACCACGTTTGTGAAATGTTTTATTAATGACTACATCTCTTCTATCCCTAGATACAGCTAAGAGGTGCAGTGGATAGACTACTGTAGAGGGAAAAGGAAGTCCTGAATTCAAATCCAGCTTCTGATACTTGGTAGCTGTGTGACCTTGGACAAGTCACTAAACTTCTGTCTGTCTCAGTTTCATTACCTACAAAATGAGAGTAATAATAAAGCAGCTACCTCCCAGGCTGTTGTGAAGATTAAATGAGATGCTCTCTGTAAAGCACTTAACACAGTGCCTAGAACATAGTAGGTACTTCATAAATGCTTATTCTATCTGCTCCAAGAATACCTGGTTAATTTATCTGTCTATTAATCCTATCAAAAAAGGAAATATGGTTAATCTGGCATAGTATGTTTCTGATGAAGCCACGCTAGCTCTTTGAAGCCATCAGCACCATGTCTAGATATTCACTATTTAATTTTGTGGACATATACTAACCATCCTGTCAATAAAACAGTCCAGAATTGGGTTAGGAATCCAAATCAAGCTCACTGGCTTATGTAGTAGGTAAAGTCCACATTCTTCCCTCTTCTGAACATCAATATAGCATTTATCCTTCTCATGTCATACAGGGCTCCTTCCTGTCCTCCCCTTTATTTTATTCAAAGATCCTTTTTAATAGCTCAATAATCATATTTATTCACATTTTCAGTACCTAAATATAAAGCTCATCTGGGCCCGGTGACTTAAATTCACCTCGAACACAACTGCTGTGTCCTTATTTGTCTCTCTATTCAATCCTTCTCTGTTTCTTTTTCCAAAATGGACAGTGATATTCATATGGCAATGATCCCATGGCTCTCCATCTAATCAAACATAAACTATTGGTGATTGACTTCCAATAGTTCTGTCTGTCCACAGCATCCCTGTCACCTGAAAGTAGAAATGAGACTTCCTCTTCTCAAAATGTCTAGTTCTAGTTCTGTTTCATTATGGGAACTATGTCTACTTAATATAATCCTTACTATACCCCTGCTACTTACCTGACTGTAAGTGGAATTTTAGGTACTTTCTTAGAGACCTTGAGGGAATCTGTATCTCCATAGGTATCTGTGAAGTACACACCAGCTACACTGGTCACCTGGTTCCCAGGGAAGTTGGACAGAACCTTGTCATGTCCAGGTTCACTTGCCCAATGCCAGGCTTGGCCCCCAATGAGTAAACCTCCACCATTTTTCACAAATTGAATCATTTCTTTGGCCAAGGTGCTATCATAGGCATTGATGCAGTAAACTCCTAGGGAGTCCTCAAGGTCATCCATGGTCTGCACCTCCACCCCAGATTCACGAAGGATGCCAGTGAGAGGTTCCACAGATGTGTGTATTCCAACAGCAGTTCTTGGACTACAGTTGAGCCAGGCCACAGCATTGCAAAGAAACTGAGCCAACATACTATCTTGCAGGTATCCTTCATGGGACATGACTACCATTCGGCCTTGGCCATAATGAGAGGCAGCAATGAGGACCTGGCCATTCTTATTCACCAGTACTGGGAAGGCAGCTTCACCAACCAGCAGCAGCTCACAAGGGATAGGATCACTGGGGAGATTCCAGCTCTTCAGTCCTTTTACTAGGACCTCAAAATCATCTGATGGAGACATCGTCATGGCTTCTTTTGCTTGCTGTGGGGAGAGAAGCAAAGTTTCAGACTGGCGATATAACTCTAACCCTGCCCCTCAGTCCCTTGCCCCTCTCTCCCCTGCCCCTCTACAGAACCTGAAACAAAGTAAGTGCTTAATAAATGTTTATATCATTCTGCTCCTAGAATTCCTTACTGATGTGCCATTCTACTAACCCTATCAGTAAAGGAAAGGAGGCTAATCTGATATAATCTGTTCTTGATGAAGCCATGCTGGCTCATTTTGGTCATCACTTCCATTTCTACATGTCCACCATTTAACTTCCTGGACATTCCCTAATGATCCTTTTAATGATGCATTCTAGGTTTTGGCTAGGAATTAAAGAGAGCTCATTAGCCAATGTAGTATGCGAATTCCATTCGCTTCCCTTTTCTTTTTTGAAAATCAGGAAACATTATTCCTAATCCATTAGTCCTCTTCCTCCTAAAAGCACTGGCGAATAATGACACTCACAGCAGCAGCTTTTTGGTTTGCATAGGCTCATGTGTAGACTTCAAAGGGATTTAAAGAGTAATTCACGTCTCCTCTCACCAGGGAATCTCTCCCCACGTTACAAGTGAGAAAACTAAAGCAAGGGAACTCAGTCACTGTCACCAGGGAGGGCAGTAGGTGACAGCAAAGAGACTTCATCCACATTTGTATAAGCTTATAGTCACACTCAGCCTCTTCCATGAAGAAGGAGAGGGAAGGCAACACAGATTTATTAGGTGCCTATTAGGTACCAGGCACTGTGCTAAATGCTTTACAAATACTTAATCCCTACAAGAATCCTGGGAGGGAGATCGTATTATTCTCATTTTACAGTTGAGGAAACTGAGGCCAACAGAGGTTAAGTGACTAATACAGGAAAACATAGCTAGTAAGTGTTTGAGGCTGAATTTGAATTCAGATCTTCCAGACTCTTGACCAAAGCTCTATGCAGAGAAGCTTAGGGGATAGAGGAAAGGACAATCAGCTCAGAAAAGTGTCCCATAGCTATCACCTCAGGCAGAATAGAAACTGGACTGGAAACTCCCTAGTAGGATTCCAGGAGAAGTAAGAAGAGCAATGAGCAAGCTATGCCAGAGTCCCCATAGGCATTAGAGATGTGCACATCACACATTACCTTCCACTCCATACTTACTCTCTCCTTAACTCCCCGCAATCTGTCTTCTGTCCTACCTGTTCTCCTGAAACTGTTCTCTCAGGGCATCGCTGACCTCCTAATGTCTAAATCTCCTGGCCTTTTCTCAGTCATTCTCCTTGATCTCTTGGTAACATCTGCTAAGTTTCACCCTGGTCTCCTTCCTTTTTGCTTCGTTTGTCCAGGCATTACTCCCCCTGGTTCTCCTACCACAGAGATACTGCTGAGACCTATAGCCTGCTGGAAGAATCCTTAAGAGATTATTGAGTCCATCTCTACCCATTTCTCCTACACTTGGGTCCATTTTACAGATAATGAATGGAGGATGAGAGGATCTGACTTGCCCAGACCTCCCAGGAAGGTGTGGCTGACCACAGTAGCCTTGTTCTTCTGTGTCCTGGCCCAGTGTTCTTTCCACCACACTCTGGTTGTCCCTCCAGGATCAGAGATCCCGAGGACCAGAAGGAACTTTAGATGTCATTTAGCCTCACCCCCTCATTTTTATAGATAAGGAAGCAGCCACTAAGTTGAATTTCCCAGGGACATATGTCAGAGCAGAAGTTTGAATCCATTTGACCTTGAACTACCTGAGTGACATTGGGTACAGTACAAAACGATTCTGTGGTACTGCTGGGAAGGCTATGTCTTTTAGACTCTGAAAGGCGTACAATATATTTGGCAGAAATCATACAGAAACTCTTAGAACAGAGGGGCAAATATAAAGAGACAGAGACAAGGTCATTGAGCAGGTGGTGCAGAGATTATTCATTTACATACATACGCCATTCGCAAGCCCATTGATAACCAGACCCCTCCCCCCGAAACTGTTACCTGCTCACTTCCTGTCTCATGCACCCAGCCCAGAGAACCAGATTGTTCTCCTTTGGAGGGGCCGGGGGGGAGGGGGCAGGGGAGGGAGCCCTCTGTCTGAGACTCAGAGAAAGGAGAGAACTCACATTCTTGTCCCTCAGCTTCAGCTCCAGGATCACAAGGAGAAAGGAGAGGCCTCCTGAGAAGTGACAAGGAGAAAGGGAGGCCAGAGATTTATAGAGCAGGAGGGGGTGTGTCTGAGTGTCCTTTCACTTCACTTCCCGATTGACTTGGCTACAGGTCTGAGTGAGGTGGAGCTTTTAAGGAGACAGTTGCTCCCTATGCTGGCTTATTTCTAGGCCTCAGATGTCATTCAGGGACCATGGGCCCAAGTATGGCCCTATTTAAAAAGGAGAAGAAGGGTAGAGACTGAGGGGGTAATGAGGGGGCGGTTGGGGAGAAGAAGGGAGGGGAGAAAAAGAGGGGAAAAGGGTGGAGGGAGGGAAGGAGGGAAAGGGAGAAAGGTGGTAAGAGAAATGGAGAAGGGGAGCAAGGACAAGGAAAGAGTGGGGTAAAGGAGAGGGAGAAGAAGAAAGAGGGGAGACAGAGAGGGAGAGGAAGGAAAGGGGGAGAGGGAGATGAGAGAGGAGGGGAAGACGGAAAAGGAGAAGATGAGAAGAAAGAAAGGAAGAGTAGAGAGGAAGAAAGGGAGAGAGAGGGAATAGGAGGAAGAGGGGGAGAGAGGAGAAGGGGAGAGAAAAGGAAATGGAGAGATGTTAGAATTCCAAAAATCTTAATCTTTTTAGGAGCGATGGACCACTGATGTGCTGGAGCCACCTTGGCCTACTGTAAATTTTTCAGGGTGTTCACTTTGGAAATCACAAAGGCTGATGGGGCTTGATTTATTTTGTTGATGATCTAGACTTAACCAATAATGGAGAAAATATTAATCCAGATTACATTTAAAAGTACTTGTACAGTGTTTTACCCCTGACAACCAGTTGTTAAACATTTATCAGCACACCCCTGCCTTTTGGCATCCTGGTAGCTTAATAGACCCCTTCAGGGAATAATGTTATTAAAAGCATAAAATAAAATACATAACATCAAAAAGAAAACCAATTACATTGAAATAGTTTTAAATATTTAAAAAAGGGGAAAAAAAGTTCCATGGAAGCCAGGTTAAGAATTCCTGAATCAGATACTCAATTCTGCTGTTTACTACTTGTAAGTTAACATTTTTAAGCTTCATTAGTTTCTTCTTCTGTAAAATAATACTAATGGTTTACTATTACTAGCAGCAACATTTACTAGAAGGCAAAGTGAGTTACATATAGTAGCCAACAATTTAAAAACTATCCATAGTTTTTTATATATTTAAAAGGAAAAGCAAGTTGTATATAATACATTTGCAGTTTCATGTCCAATCATCTTTTTTTCTTATTCTACTATGTTATGGAAATGCTTGTTTTATTTCTTAAGTTCAGAATAAAATAAATGAAATTAAAAAAAAAATTCTTAAGTACCTATTGTATGTGAAACGCTGGAATACCAAGACAGAAATAGGGCCTGCCTTCAAAGAACTTGCATGGCAGAAAAGACAAAAGATAAAACAAAGATAAGATAAAATTTTATATCATTGGAGTTCCTGATGGAGGAGCCCTGCCACGTCCCCCATTTCAAGATAGGTGTAGATATAAATCTGCCTTTGGCAGATTTGTGGTATCAAACTGAAATAGAAATGGTTGCCTGTTTGCTGACATAGTGACTTAGAAAACCTCAAATAATCATCATCCACGTGGCATTTAATTTATTTGGGTAAATATTTTTCAGTTACAATTTAATCTGATTGGGGAGCATGTCTGAGTTTTGCAGAACTCAAATTTGAGACCTCTGATATGCCATGAAGACTCTTAATTTTCTGCTGGTAGTAAACTCCACCATTTTGCTAAAGATCCAGGACCATCAGGTCCCACCTTACTTTCGGCCTGGACATAAAAAGAAAAGTCTCTGGGCTCTATAAGATGAGTTAAGGCCAAGTTCTGGGTCAAGAGTCTTCTAGGCAGGCCAGGGTCTGGCCTGGGCCTGGGATGAACCTGTATCTCATATAGGCTTTGTAACATCTCAAAAGCGAGTTAAAATCATCCCCTTTTAGTATATCCAAGCAGTAAGCTAGCAGGTTCAGGGACAAGAGCAGCAAAATGTAATTTATGCAAATATCTCTGATTTCTCATTATATATGCTATTTTAGTGTGACAGAAACCCTAGATGTACACTTATTGATGGATGCAATCAAACTTTACCGATCGAAGTATTCATGCAATGCCCTCTAAAAACACATCACCATCACCATTCTGACATTTTAAAGGTTCCAAAAGGCTTCTTACCAGACTAGATGAACTTCCTTCCCTGCCCAGGTGAAAGCTGGAGAGAAGGAGAGAGAGGGAGAAAAAGAAAGAAAAAAGGAGAGAGAATGAGGGATGGATGGAGGGGGCAAGAGAGGCAGAGAGAATGGCAGAGGGAAAGGCAGAGGGAAAGAGGAAGAGAGGAGGAGGAAGAGGGGAAGAGGTGGAAAAAGGAGAATGAGTTCACTAGAAAGAAGGATCCTACTTGGCATTGATTGGGCTGTATTTAGTGGAAATTAAATGTAAAATATCTGAAAAACAATCCTCGCAGAGTAGCTATTTGCAAATATACGAAAAAGGACTCCCACCTTATGGTTATCCTTCCATAATTCATGGCTTAGCCTTCCTTTTTCTTTGTGGGTCTAAAGCTACCTGTTCCATAATGAATTCATGTTTGTACTCTGGTTACTTTCTTTTTAACTCACTTCCTCTAGAGCCAAAGATAAGACTGTTTGTTCCTCAGGAACCTGAGATAGCAATGGAATCAAAACTTAGGGAAGCCTCGTTGCATTGAGAAGAGTGCCAACCTCAGAATAATGAACCAAGAGCAAATCACCAGAACCAATAAAGGACTGGAATTGATAAAAGCAGCCAGCCTCCATTGTCCCAGCCTTGAAATGCTTAGCTACTTGCTATGCTAGATAAATATGTACAAAGAGATTTTCTTGAGGGAGAGAGAGTGACCAAGGAGGTGGGATAGGGAGGAATCAGAAAGGGTTTATTACTTGAAATGTGGGGCCTGAGTTGTGCTTCAACATAGAGAACAGTTTGATTGTGGTCAGCATCCTTATTGCATTGATGGTCCTTTATTCCCAGTAAGTGACAATATAGACTCATTCATGTAGGATTGCTTGAGTGAAGGTCAGAAAGTCAAGTTACATAAAATGGTCTTCCTATCAGATTATAACCTCCTCAGGGTCAGGAACTGATTTTTGCCTCTTTTTTGTATCCCCAGTGCTTAGCACAATGGCCAGCTCATAGGAGGCAGTTAATAAATGCTTATTGATTGATTACTTGCAACACAATAGAATAGGTCTTTGGTTGCCAGATGTCCTGCATATTTTATAGATGACTATTAAGTCATCATATCTAAAGGCCTATGAAAAGCTATGCATTTTAAAAAGATCTTTTTTCCCCATCTGGGGTAAAAGTGTTTGGTGGGTGGGGATGAGGGTGTGTGGACAGCTTTAGCTTGATTATAATAATCAAGGATATGGGGCATTCCTATAGGAGGCTGTGGAAGAAAATCAGACCTGGGAAAGGCTATGGTGAAAAGATCTTGGGTGGTGGCAGTGTAGACTTGGGGAAGACCACTAGATAAGAAGGAGAGATCAAGGGCACCAAGGGGAGGGAGCAGCACACTCCTGCCCCTTAGGGACATGCCTATTTGAACACTGACTCCTTATTTCTCCTGTGTTAGTTATAGATCTCATATGGTTGTGCCATAATAAGAGTCGAACGATTGGTGGAAACAAGAGTATCTGGTTAATGTTAAAATTAATGGAAATGCCTAACTCATATTTTCTGTCTTAGAAAGCTGAAATGGCACCATTAGGGATGGAAGACAAATCAAACCAGTCATACCTCTATACACTGTTCTTTTCCTCAAAATATCTCTGTATTTTGGCTAATCATCATTTCCTTCCCTCCTGTTTCTGAGAAAGGTGACTCCCTATATTTCTCATACTCATCCCTCCATCTGTACTCTTGGCCTCATCTTCTACTCAGTTATGTAGGACAATTAATTCTATGTTGATTAAATCTATCTGGTAAAATCAATAAGTATTCATTAAGCATCTACTAGGTACTATATTAAGTGCTGGGGATACAAAGAAGGGAAAAACAATTTCAGCCCTCAAGGAGACTGAAATCTAATGGGAGAAATAACATGTAAACAATGACATACAAATGGTATATATACAGAATAAATTGGAGACAAAATCTCAGGTCAAGGTATTAAGATTAAGGAGGACTGCTGAAACTTCTTGGAAGCTAGAGAAGCTAAAAGGTTGAAATGAGGAGGTAGAATGCTCCAGGCATGGAAAATATCCAGTGTAAATATGCCAACTTGGTAGAAGGATCTAGTTCCAGAAACAGTAAGAAGACCATTGTTCTTAGATTATAGAATATGGAAGGAAGAAATGGAGAGAAGTAACGTTTAAGAAGATTGGAATGATAGGTAGAAGGCAATTGATGAAAGGCATTTAAAGTCAAACAAAGCATTTTATATTTAATCCTGAAGGCAATAGGTAATCACTAGAGTTGATTGAATATGCAGGTAGCATGGTCAGATTCTAGTGAGGTAGTGGAACGTATGGGATACAAGGGGCTAACCTTAGTGTCAAGGAGATGTAGGTTCAAGGCCTGTCACATTCTAGCTATATGACCATGTTCAAGTAAGAACATTTCTTTTTTGTGGAGGTAAACCTTGACTTGTCCAGGGTCACACAACTAGTAATTGTCTGAGGCACAACTTGAAGTCAGGTCCTTCTGACTCCAGGGCTAATGCTCTATCCACTATGCCACATAGCTCCCCAAGTAATGACTTTTCAAGGAAATTCTCCAAGACTAAGCTGTAGACAAGCTTCTGACTTGCATTGTTAAAGGGCATTTCCATACCAAGAAGTCCCCATATTGATTAAAAACCACAGCTCTGGAGTAGATTTCTCAAGTCCAGAAAGGGAACATAAAGAACAGGGAATTTATAACCAAGAGGTGCATAAGGAGTGCTTATTGTCTAGACAATTATATTTATTTTTTAATTCTTCAGAGACAGATGTCTAAGTAGTCCTGCTAAGCAGATCCTGCTAAAAGTGATTCAACACCAGTACAATGTAGGGATCAATATGGAGCCTTTGCTTTCACGGGAATCTTGAATCCATTAAAAGAACTTAGTAATTTCTCAAAGATGCTTCAGGCCATTCTCTTCCTGTTTGACTCTAGGTTCAACTCTGATTCTGCGTAGGTAGTGAATGAAGGACATAATAGATGGTGGATATAGGTGCTAGACCTGGAGTCAGGAAGACCTGAGTTCAAACCTGGCCTCAGACACTTCCTAGCTATGTGACCCTTGGAAAGTCACTTAACTTCTGCCTATATTAGTCTTCTCAGTTGCAAAACAGAACTAATAATATGACCTATTTCATAGGGTTGTTGTAAGATATTTAGAATGTATTTTGCAGACCCTAAATTACCATATAAATGCCAGCTATTGGCATTTTTATGATTTAGTTATGCAATATGGCTATAAATTATAGGCTACTGCTATCTCCAAGGAATCAAAATCATTCCAGTGATAATGGAGAGACATATAGTGGGTATTAAGTAGTCACAGAATATTGCTAATACAATTCAATACAGACAATATTTATGATACAGAAAGGAAAGTGAAACATATCAAAGAGATTAAGACAACTCTAAAAGGAGATGAGTTGATCATGTAGCAAGAGCAAGGAATACCAGGTGGATAGTTTGTGCTCAGTTTAGGTCCATATAATATCAAAACATCAGGAGGAAGGCCCCTGTCACAAGGAGTGAATCCCTCAAGGAGAATCTATGTGAGGACATGAACAAGAGCTGCAGAAGATAAGAAAATGTGAATGGGCTCCATTTTGAACCATTGGAGGAAATATCTTCAACTATGAGACCACAGACCACACATCAATATAGGGAAATCAGAGGATCATTAGTCAATGTGAAATTTGTTGTAATTGTTCCCATAATTCAGCTCAACTTAATTCACCCTTTATCCATGGAGGCCAACTATGTTAAAGGCTTTGTCGTGGGTGGATTTGCTGTCTTTCAGTCTTATCTCTACCATTCTTGCCTTTGGTAAATTTTTTCTTCATGGATTATTCAGAAGTCTGTTTTAGCTCAGCTCTGGTCCTAATTTTCACAAATTCCAAATTAATGGAGTCCAGATTTCCCACTGAATCACACATCCTCACCCCCCCAAAGGAGTCTCCTCAAGGCTTATAAACTCCACTAAGTTGTCTCCAGCTATTCTACTCCTTTATGTAGACTCCAGAAAATATGCAGTATCTTTCTAGTGTGGAGTTTTACCTCAAACTGTCCTTCCATTTTTCTCTTTCATAATCAGAAAATATCATGAAAGTAACACTGACAAATTTGACTATATTTTCTTTGATATAAGATTGTAAGCCAGGAAAGGAGGAAACAACAGAGAAGATCAAACAGATCCAGTTGTCTAAATCTATTGACCTTGTTGTTGTGCTGTGTTTGTCCTTCGTTTTCGAAGAAGACTCTGCCATCATGGAAATGATGACATGACTTGCAGTTGACTTTGATTTGAGTGAGGGAGGGCTGTGCAAGGTCACGAGCCTCACTTTCTCCTCCTGAGCCATCTGGATCCAGTGACCAGATATTCATCAGGATGACTGGAGATGGCCCAGGATGCATTGGGAGACCCTTGCCCTTTTAGGCAAGCCTTTTCAGGTACTCACTTAAAGTGAGGTACTGCTCATTCAGGGAATAGGCCTTGCCTCTTTAAGAAGTGAGTTAAGGCTTGCCCTCTTTAATTAAAAACAAAACAAAACAAAAAATCGAGCTGGGAGGAGAAGAGGTGCTGTTCCAAAGAGAAACAGTTACCATTGACTCTAAGTTCACTTAAAGCCAGGAGGGCCCCAAAATACAGCCATTAAGTAAAGCCTGGCCCAGGACTCATGGTCTAACGTATGAGCTTCAGAGTAAACAGGGGGATAGACAGAAGGAAGGAAGGATGGAAGGAGAGAAGGAAGGAAGGAAGTTTACATTGATAAATTTGATTATGTTTTCTTAGACATAAGATTTGTAAGCTAGGAAAAGAGGAAGAAACAGAGAACATCAAAGAGATCCAGTTGTCTAGATCTATTGACATTAGAAATTAAAGGAATGATGGAATCAAAGTTCTTACCAGCAGGAGAGGACTGGCAACTATTGATTAAAAAGCATTCAAAGTAATTTGGAAGACAGGTTTAAGACATTCAGATTGGTAACACTTTTATTAGTCAAAAGGCCTAGAAATTTTGAATCCACATGGGGAAAATAATCACAAAACTAGTGGTTGTCCCTTGGCCACATGCCAGCTGGAGACTACAGCCAGACTACATCAATCTGTTCTCCAAGTCAGGATGGTCTCTGCAGCAAAGCTCTCTTTCCTTTAATCATCTCATCCAAGGACTTGAAGCCCTTTCTTTGACTAGAGGCTTAGCAACATAACCTTTTACTGCCACCCTCTTGTAACTTTGACTCTTCTCACAATAACCACAATACCCTCTCAGATGTGGCGCTATGGTGGAAAAGATGTCATATTTTGGAATCAGAGGACCTGGGTGCAAATTCTGACTGCCACTTTTGTGGCCTAGGGCAGGTAAGAATCTCTTTAGGACTCAGGCAGCTCATCTATAAAATGAGAGATTTGGACAAGATGGCTTCTGCTGTCTCTTCCAGCTCCAAATCTATGATCGCATGATTTAGGAACCAGAAGAGAGAGTTATGGTATATGGCTCTGTTGGGCCTTATCTGCTGTCCAAAAATCTTTAAAAAGAAAACTTTTGTCCTTATCTTATTCCCCAATAGTGACTGTTCTCAACCATATCCTTTTTCCTCTTAATCTCATTCAAACCACAAACTACTAGATAATATAGCCACCAACTTGGAAATATTGAGGCCATTCAATGGGAAACCTCTTACTTCCCCTCGCAACTATCTGTTTTATGCATATATACTTCCTTATTGCCCCTGCCAGTAGTCTAACATAAGTGCTTATTACTATGTCTTAGCTGTTGTAAATATGAATAGATATTCCCACCTCTACCATGACCCTCTTCTACTCCATCTTTCATACTATAGTTAAAATAATCATTCGTATGCTTAGATCTTATCATACAACTCCCCTGCTCAGAAAGCTTCAAGGGTCTCTCCAGCAATGTTCAAAATCTTTCCCTGGCATTTTAGGCCACTCTACTTTTCAAACTTATTTGATATACTTCATGTATGCATTGTAGTTTTATTTCTTTCCAAACTGGACTACTTTTTGTCTCCTAACTACCTTTTCCCTATTTCATGTCTTTACTCACGTTGTTCCCCATGCCTAAGGAAGGGTGAAGCAAGCAAAAGCAGTCCCATGGGCACCACTGAGACTTTGTAGGATGGAATTCATGACTACACTACTACTACAAAAGGACCTATTCTATTCAAAAATAGCCCTGTATAGGAAGAAAATGTACTTATATGAGGAAATCAATGAACCAGAGTGTAACAGCTTATTAGAAGACATTTGAGAATCACATTTTCATAGGAGTCTACTGGCAATAACTTGGAGTAAGACAACAATCTCTAGGAAGAGCGGTTACTGAAGAAAAGTAAGTCAGAAGAAATGTGTGTGCTCTGTTAAATTTTAAACAAGGAAGTCTTTCTCAGTCAAGGTACACCACTTCCACATGAGAAAGGGCATTTAAGTTTGTAGTGTCCATATTTGAAATAGGTGTTAGTGATGGGAAACCTCTTACTTCCCCTTGCAACTATCTGTTTTACCCATTTACCTTCCTTATTGCCCCTGTCAGTACGTAGAGAGTCATGGGATTCCTGTACCTGGCCATGCTTTTCCTGACCAGAGTTGGCAGATGTGGTAGCACTGCATCCCTAGGACTCAGACAATCAGCTGGTCAATTAACAAGTATTTACTAAACACCTGCTATATGCTAAGCACTAGGAATAAAAGTACAAAGGAGACAATTCCTACTCACAATAAGCTTATGTTATAATGGGGAAACAAGAAGTATATATAATACACACACTGGTTCTGGTTGTTGTCCTTCATCTTTGAAGAGGACCAAAATGACATCACCATTGTAAAGTGAAATTTCAGTGCATCCGACTGTGGCTCATCAGACCAATATGAGGGTCAGAATGCTCTACCACAGGTTGGGCACAGTTAGTCCAACTGAATATTTGGGGTGGATATCCCAAATTTGCACATCCTGTGTTTACTTTGTGCTGTCTCAATTCTGCTTTGCTCAAAGAGCACAGCACCTTTTCTTATGTGGGCATGCCATGCTGAGAGGTCCTGAGCCAGTGTCTCCCATGTTGCACAGTCAAATCCAAAATTCTCGAGAGAGACCTTGAGAGTGTCCTTGTATCATTTCTTCTGGCCACCATGTGACCACCTGCCCCATGGAAGTTCTCCATAAAATAGTCTTTTTGGTAAGCGTACATTTTGCATTCGAACAACATCGCCAGCTCATGGGAGTTGCGCTCTCTGAAGCATAGTTTGAATACTTGGCAGTTCAGCTCGAACAAGGACTTCAGTGTGTGGTACCTTATCATGCCAGGTGATCCTCAGAATCTTCCTAAGACAGTTCAAATGGAAGCGATTCCACACACCATAAATAGTGATAATATATACAAACTAAATCCAAGGTGGTTTGGGAAAGAAGACCTTTGTTATATGTGCTATTACTAAATGTGTACATACAGTACTAGATTTCTGTATGTGATATGTATGTATTCTCAGTTGTGATTCTATGTGTTACATATTGCATGTGACCTAAATGTTTTGTGTATTGTAGTGATTCTCAAACTTTTTAAACTCTTAGAAATTATTGAAAAATCCAAAGAGCTCCTATTTATGTAGGTTAGATCTATTGATAGTTACTAGAAATTAAAATATGTTAATATTTTTATGTTTCAGCTTCCTGGACCATAAGTTTCAGGGACCCCCAGATGTCCCTGAATCAAATTTTGATAATCCTTGATCTGTAATACACAACCTCATTATACATACCTTTGTTTTATGGGTTATACATTCTGACTTTTTGAATTGACTCATACTTGGTATACATAATTCTCATTTGGATGATAAAAAATTTGATATATATGATTCTCTATATATATGTACATATGTATGTATTCTACTTAAGTATATGTTCTACATCTTTGAGCTGATTTTTTTTTTATTAAACTTTTAATTTTGGGTTACAAATTTTCTCCCCCTTTTTCCCCCTCCCCCCCCAGACCCAAGTTTTCTAATTGCCCCTGTGACCTATCTGCTCTCTCCTCTATCCTCCCTCCCTGCCCTTGTCTCCGTCTTCTCTTTTGTCCTGTAGGGCCGGATAGCTTTCTTGACCCCTTAACCTGTGTTTCTTGTTACCCAGTGGTAAGAACATTACATTTGGTCCTAACACTTTGAGTTCCAACTTCTTTAGCTCCCTCCCTCTCTACCCCTTCCCCTTGGAAGACAGGCAGTTCAATATAGGCCATATCTGTTTAGTTTTGCAAATGAATTCCATACTAGTTGTGTTGTATAAGACTAACTATATTTCCCTCCATCCTGTCCTGTCCCCCATTACTTCTATTTTCTTATGGTCCTTTCCCTCCCCATGAGTGTCGACCTTGTATTGCATTCTCCTCCCCATGCCCTCCCCTCTATCCTCCCCCCCATCCTGCTTGTGCCTCTGTCCCCCACTCTCCTGTATTATGAGATAGGTTTTCCTATCAGAATGAGTGTGCATTATATTCTTTCCTTTAGTGGAATGTGATGAGAGTAGATCTCATGTTTTTCTCTTGCCTCCCCTCTTTATCCCACCACTAATAAGTCATTTGCTTGCCTCTTTTATGAGAGATAATTTGCCCCATATAACTTCTCCCTTTCTCCTCCCAATATTTCTCTCTCACTGCTTGATTTCATTTTTTTTTTTTAGTATATGATCCCATCCTCTTCAATTCACTCTGTGCACTCTGTCTCTATGTATGTGTGCGTGTGTGCACGTGTGTGTGTGTGTGTGTACTCCCACCCAGTGCTCAGATACTGAAATGTTTCAAGAGTTATAAATATTGTCTTTCCATGTAGGAATGTAAACAGTTCAACTTTAGTAAGTCCCTTATGATTTCTCTTTGCTGTTCGCCTTCCTATGGTTCTCTTCATTCTTGTGTTAGAAAGTCAAATTTTCTTTCCAGCTCTGGTCTTTTCATCAGGAAAATTTGAAAGTCTTCTATTTCATTCAAAGACCATTTTTTCTCCTGAAGTATTATGCTCAGTTTTGCTGGGTAGGTGATTCTTGGCTTCAGTCCTAGTTCCTTTGACCTCCGGAATATCCTATTCCATTCCCTTCTATCCCTCAATGTAGAAGGTGCCAGATCCTGTACTATCCTGATTGTATTTCCACAGTACTTGAATTGTTTCTTTCTAGCTGCTTGCAATATCTTCTCCTTCACCTGGGAACTCTGGAATTTGGCCACAATGCTCCTAGGAGTTTCTCCTTTTGGATCTCTTTCATGTGGTGTTCTGCAGATTCCTTGAATATTTATTTTGCCTTCTGGTTCTAGAATCTCATGGCAGTTTTCCTTGATAATTTTGTGGAGGATGATGTCTAGGCTCTTCTTTTGATCATGGTTTTCAGGTAGACCCAGAATTTTTACATTGTCTCTCCTGATTCTATTTTCCAGGTCAGTTCCTTTTCCAATAAGATATTTCACATTATCTTCCATTTTTCGAATCTGTGCGGTATGTTCTGAGATATCTGTCTTTCTCGAAAAGTCCAAAGCTTCCATCTGTACCATTCCAGATCTGAGAGATCTATTTTCTTCAGTAAGCTTTTGAATCTCCTTTTCCATTTGGTTAATTCTGCTTTTGAAAGCATTCTTCTCCTCATTGGCCCCTTGCACCTCCCTTGCCAGCTGAGTTAGGCTAGTTCTCAAGGTGCCAATTTCTTCAAGATTTTTTTGGTTCTCCTTTAGCAGGGAGCTGATCTGTTTTTCATGCTTCTCCCTTATCCCTCTCATTTCCCTTCCCAGTCTTTCCTCCACCTCTCTAACTTGATTTTCAAAATTCCTCTTGAGCTCTTCCATGGCCCGAGCCCATTGGGTGGGCTGGGGCACAGAGTCCTTGATTTCTGTGTCTTTGCCTGATGGCAAGCCTTGTTCCTCCCCATCAGAAAGGAAGGGAGGAAGTGATTTTTCTCCAATAAAGTACCCTTCAATAGTTTTATTTCTTTTCCCTTTTCTTGGCATTGTCTCCCCCTAGTGGCCTGACCTCTGAATGTTCTCCTCACATCCACCTCGCCTCCTGGTCCTCCCAGCCAGCGTTTGGGGACTGTGATTCAAATGCTGCTTCCCGCCTTAGGATTTTTGGCGGGGGCAGGGCTGTTATTCAGTGTTAAATTAGGCTCAGGTGCTGAGGTCAGGGGCAGGGCCGCCTCTCTGGCTCAATTCCCTCAGGGGGTTTATGCACAGACCTTCCACAATGGATCCAGGCTCCCGTCCGTTTGGGGAGCCCCCGTCCGCAGCCGCCTCTCAGCCCCCACCTCCCGGGGGGGCCCGAGCTATGGGGGCACCTCACTCCCCTCTCAACCTGCCAAAGAGACTCTCTCACCTACCCCCGTCAGTCACCTGTTGGTGGGGAGCCCGTGCAGCTGCTGAAGATCCTGCCTCCAGATCCCTCTCAGAACTTTGTCTCTCGGAGCTGCGGCCGCCGCAGGTCCAGGCTGGGCACCGTGTCTGCAGCGCGACGGACCTTTTGCGAGAGGTTTGCAGGTCCCTCTGTGGGTGTGGGGACCCACGTGGCCGCTGGAGACTCCGTTCCGCAGCCCTCTCGGATCTCTTTCCCACGGTGTCGCTGCCGCGGCAGGGCTGCTCTCCTCTTCCCACCCCGGCGCCCAGTCCCCGGCGCGAAGGTCCCCCCGCGAGAGGTTTGCAGGTCTCTCCGGAACAGAAATCTCCCTCGCTCCAATATTCCGTGGTCTCTGGGTGCAGAATTCGCCCTGGGTTAGTCCCCTCTAGCCGTTCTGTGGTTTGTGGGTTCGGGGCTATGTGTATGTGCGTCTTTCTACTTCGCCATCTTGGCTCCGCCCCCTGAGCTGATTATTAATGATATGATATACTAATTTATAAATGCTTATGACGTACATATTTCTAGTAATAGCTGGGCCATTGGACTGGGACCGGGATGGACTTTCAAACTTCTGTCTTTGGGAAATTAGAAAGAAAAATGTGGTTTGGGCCATGAACCTTGAGATTATTTACTGTCTATCTGTTTTCCTTACTTTACACCGCTTTTCTATTTTAATTCATTTGTCTTCATGTGTTTTGTTTTAAGCACTACCATGTGATATTAGGTGGACAAGAATGAAATAGCTTGTTCTTCAGAGGAAGAAATACAGACAGATTTGGGGCTTGTGAACATTAACTTGAACACACTAATACTGAACCAAGTTTTAAAATCCAGGGAGTAAATAATAATAAGTATTATATTATGATTCTAGGTTGTATTTCTGACTAAAAGGAAAGAGATGTTTGGCAGAGAACTGGGCTGAACTCCCCCAACACCAAAATAGTTACCTCTTTTGATGCATGTCATTGATTTTTTTCTAATTTCAAAATACACATGAAAGACATCTTCCTCTTTTTTTTTTTGAGGAGCACTTTTTTTTAGCAGCACTCTATTTTGCTCTAACAAAAAAATATTTTTTTTGAACATAAACAGTAGGCACAGTGGGATCACATAGTCTTAGTTATTTACCTCTAAGTCTCTGTTCTGCTATACATCACTAAAAACTTTGTGTAGAGCAATAAGAAAATGTGGCAAGGCTTGAAGAGATGGGAGTACCAGACCATCTTGTCACCTGAGAACATAACATGCGGAATAATTGGCCTCTTGAGATTTCTTCCCTGAGGTTAAAAAAAAAATTGTCTGTTCTTTTTTTCAAGCCCCCCACTTTGTTCAGTCCTGCCCTTGCTTCCCATGCAAAGGATGGCCTTCTGAGCTGGTGGTGAGTCAATTGTTATCCTGGATTCATCACATGATTATGGACCTTCATTGCTTGAGTGCATATTGGGAAAGCAGGCTTTCTGAAATCCATTGGCTGCTTCTGGCTTCATAACCTCTGCAAAAATGACTTGGAGTTTGGTAACCAGAGAGGCAGGTGACACGTTGTATATCTAGTTCTAAAAGATCGTAGGTGCTCTAGTGCTTCCTAACGCAGATTCTAGCTGAGTGAGGAAGCAGGGGAAAAGTAGCCAGTGTGGAGCTCCACCAAGTCAGATGATTCTCAGTTGGGACCATGGTTCTATAACAGGACCCCTCATTCTTGCAGTGGGTATCTGGGCCAGATGTCAACCTTGTAGTTCCTAACTCTTTGTTAAATGATGAGGTCACAAGCGTGGCTCCCACAGAGGGATTTACTTGTCTTTTCTGAGCCTGGGGAAACCTGTTTTGTTGTGAACTGAGGGAGTAAAGGCAGCATCCCTTGACTGTAGCACTCACTTCAGCAATGACCCATTAAATGACAAAGTTTTTCCTTTTCAGGAACATGTTGGTAGGAAGCTTGTTTTCTTTGCATTGCTTTGCATATTTATGCTTTGGTAACATAGAAGTTTGTAAATAATATTGATTTTGATTTCAAAATCTTAGTTGGAAAGAATCTTAGCAGCCCTCTAGCTCAACTTGTACACAAAAGAGTTCCTCTGTAATAAACTGCAGAAGTGACCATCCAGTTTTCTCTTGTAGAAAGTTAGAAAAAGCCCACTACTTCCCAAATCAGCCTACTTCATTTTTGGATAATTCCAGTCGTTAACAAGTTTTCCCTTTGACCAAACATAAACTTGCCTCTTGGCAACTTCCTTTATGGCTCCAAGTGAAGGGAGGTAAGGCACAGATAACATTGTGGACTCTTAGTAAAAATGTGGTTGAAAAATATAAATTCAACTAATATTTTAAACCTTATTTCAAATCCTAACCTTGTTAGGGGAGTTGATAAACAGTGAAATCAGAATAAACATGGCTTCCTTGTTTGTTTTTAGCTCCTGTTCTCTCGACACTAATTAGACTCTTCAGACCCAGTCAATAGCACTGGGACCATATATGGGAGAACCACATCATCCAAAATAAAGAGCATGGGATAAATAGTAAGAGTGAAACAAAACTGTTTCAATAGGTAAATAGAGCCATGCCACCCCAAACACCAAGCTTTGCAAACATATGATGCAGTGGCATGAATATTGGGTTTGGAGTCCGAGATCCTGGGGTCAAATTCAGGCTTTGCTGCATTCTGTCTGCATGGCCTTGTGCAAATTGCAAAGCTTCTCTGGGCCTCAATTTTCTCATCTACAAAAATGAGACGATTAGATTTGATGGCTCCCAGGGTTCCGTCTAGATCTTTCCGTGATCCTCTCATCCCTAGGTCTGCCACCAAATGCAGTTTTGATCTATATGTAAGAGAAATATTTTATAATCAGATACTGGAATAATGGTTTATTTTTACATTAATTATAATGTTGATTATACCTTACCTTTATATAGTATCTAAATTTTTCATAGTGCTCTTATATCCTTCATCTTAGTAGATTTCATTCATGCATAAATTCACTAACAAGTATTTATGAAATGATTCATGTATAGTACTGTAATGATCCACATATTGACATGCTAAAAGAAGAAAGGGAGGAAAAGAAGTAAATTCAGAAAAAAGATTATCAAAAGTAGTTGAGCAGAGAGAGGAATAGGAAGGAAAGTAGAGATAAGGAGACAGTCCCATCCAAAGAACACTGACCAACCAAGCATCCACAGCTTCTTTGAAGGTGCAAAACCTGTGATGAATCAGTTGCTTACTGTATCTTCCTACTCCCTCCATCTTTTCACCTTCTTTCCTTCCCTCAATTCCCTTGCTTCTGCCTACATTCTTTCACATTGCATTTGATTATTTGTTGACAAGTGCAGATAAAGGCATTTGATATCCTTCAGTCCGACAGCCATGAAGGCAAGACTCCAATTAGGTTACATGAGGGAGACTGCTCCCCTCTGCATGTAGACCACAAGCATGTCACTGGGAAGTGACCCTGTGTTTAAAAAAAAGACCCTTACGTAGCATTGGTCCAAATACATACACCTGTCGAGTATACATTTCTACATAGTATATTTTGATATGTGTATTTAAATATTTGTTTTCTCCTTTAATTGTATGGATTTTACTTTATACATTTAAAAACAGTTTTTTGAGAAGGTGTCCATCAGCCTTACTAGAGTGCCAAAGGGGGCCCAATCTGAGAGAGAGAGAGACAGAGAGAGAAGAGAGAGAGAGAGAGAGAGAGAGAGAGAGAGAGAGAGAGAGAGAGAGAGAGAGAGAGAGATATTGAGAAAGAGGAAACTCTGTATTAGAGCACTGCCTGGGACACAAGTAGATTAAGTACCTTCCCTATGATCTGCAGGGACTAGAACTCAGGTCTTCCTGTCTCCAAGGCTGATTTTTTTTCTATAAAGCCATGCAGAGCATATATTATTATTACTATCCTATGCCTATTTTAAAGATAAGACAAAGTGAATTTTCTAAGATCACACAGTTAATCCATTCAAACCCAAGGCTCCTGATTGAGGCCAGGGCTCTTTTCACTCTGCCACATTACAAAATAGGGATAATAACATCTGTGCCATAACCCTCATAAGGTAGTCCTGGAGAAATTTTTGGAGGAATGTAAAACACCATCTAAATATTTTATTACTGCTGGATATATGATAGGAACATATACAATTATTTAGGATTATGATTATGGATCTGGCCTTTCATATCATGGCCCCTGCACTCCTCTTTGGACTCCTTCATTTCCTCTTTCTGCTTTTGCCTTTATCATGGAAACATCTCTTTGATTTCTCATTTTTCTTCCTTTTCCCCAAAGCCTCTTCTTCTGACCCTTCCTATCCTCTTCCTGGCTCTCTGCTTTCTCCTCTTCCTGCCACATTCATACTTTACTTGTTTTACTTGACTACGCATGCATTCCCTTACCCTTTTCTATGCTCCCATTTCTGCTTACTTTTTACCCATTCTGTTTCACTCATTTTCTTTGCTAATATTTTTCTTATTAATCTTCATATTGTCTACCTTATCAGCGTACTCTCTTTGTGCATATTCTGAGTTGCCCTGATACAGTTGTGTGTGTGTGTGTGTGTGTGTGTATGTGTGTGTGTGTTAATTCCTAGAGGCAGGGATTGCAAGAGAAATTCATTTAATGAATTTGTTATGGGTATATGTGATTATGAAGTGGTTAAGGGATACATGTGAGTGGCTATTAGAATTGTGTGTAGAACCACATGCATTTGATATAGATGCAGAATAGATGAATGGATGTAGATGGATAATAAGCATATAAATATGTGCACACAATGTCAAATATATGCAGGTAAGTAGATGTCTGCAAGTATGTTTTTAGATGAAGAGTTTGTATATGGGGACCTGTATCTATGACATCTAAGGTAGCTAAATAGACTGGCAATTCAGGACGTCCACAGTCTGACTTTTGGTCTTATGTCAGTCTGTTTCCCTGCGCTTGGTTGCCCAGCCAACTTGGATGTTTGGACGTTCTTCTGTTTTGTTCTGAATGCTTCCACTTATGTGCATTTTGGGCAGGTCATTCACTATATCAACAAGTATGTATTAAATTCATAGTATGTGCTAAGCATTTGATAGGCACAGGGGATACAAGGATAAAAATGAAGCAGTACCTGTCCTCAAGGTGCTTACATTCTACTAGGGAGATAATATGCACATACATCGCCAACAGGATGTCTCCACTCAGATGTCCCACCAATGCCCCAAACTCATCATGTCCTAAACTGACCTCATTATCTTTCTGCTCTAAATCTTCTCTTTCTGACTTCACTATTTCTGTCTTTGTCCCTACCACTCACCCAGTAGTCCCCATTTGTAACTTTAGGGTTGTCTTTGATACTTCCCTGACTTTTCTGTTCATATCTCATCTCAGGGCTGCTGTGGAGACCACATAAGGTAGCAAGTGCGAAGTGCTTTGTAAAACTTAAAGCACCATATAAGTGCTGGCTATTAATCAGTTCCCAAATGTATTGCTTCCTTTTTCTAAATCTATTTCTATCTCTTCCAAGTGTTACCACACAAATACAGGTCCTCATTACCCCACACTACATCACTGCAAAACTACATAGTTCTTACCTTTACTCTCTTCCAGTCCCTTCCAGACACTATTGATCTATTCTGTGTAGCAGTAAGAAAATAATGTTTTTCATGCACAGATCTGTTCATTTCACTCATCTGTTCAAAACAGTCCCTACTACTTCTTGAGTAAAGTTAAAAATTTTCCACTTGTCATTCACTTTACACACACACACATACACACACACAGGCACCAGCCTTTCTTTTTACATCCTTTTCTCCTCCAAACATTCTCTTCATGTTGTTAGAGTGAGGCCCAAAGTCTTAGCCTGACAAGATATTTTTTAATCTTGACTCTGTCATTCAATATGGTGCCCTCCCTCAATGCTTTGTGTCATCTACAGATTCAGTAGGCATGCCATCCATAAACATGTGAAAGAGCACAGGGTGATTGCAAAGATCCCTGTTCAGCCAGTTCCTATGAATGTCAATTTCATTTCTATCCCTAAGAGGTAGTCAAAAATAACTTATTTTGTGGGCCTTTGCTGAGAGCCATAAGATTCACTTGTAACAAGCTGTCTCCCCTCTGTAGATGCCTCCTATTTCTGTCATTTCTTGACCCTTTCATAACCTGTATTTACTTTCCTCATCTGATTTACCTTTCAACTTTTTGCATCTTGCCTTAGTTTTCTCATCTGTAAAATGATCAGAAGGAAATGACAAACCACTCCAGTACCTTTGCCAAGAAAACCCCAAATCAAGGCATGAAGAGTCAGACACAACTGAAATGACTGAACAACAATGACATTCCCCTCAAGTCTAAGTCTACATAGAGGTTCCATGGAATAGTGGATAGACAGCTGACTTTAGAGACAGGAAGACCTAGGTTCCAGACTTGCATCTGATAAATACTGACTGTGATTCTGGACAAGTAGTCACTTAAGCTCTTAGTGTCCCAGTCAAGTCTCTAAGATGACAGCATTCATTGGTGGAAGGATTTGTCCATATTTTTTCTTTATTTTTTTTTTATCAAGAAACCACACATCACTTTGGATGATTGCCCATTTTTTCCAGGTCTATCGGTTATTATTGCTATTAAGTTTTCTATTTTTAATTTTAAAAATTTAACGAGTATTTATTTTCTTTTTCTTGGTGACAGGGAAGACCAAGACACAAACTCAGAAGAGGACAACAATGTCACAACAGTTATGGGCAAAACACTAAAGAAAAATGGGAAGTGGTTTCAAGCCCAGAAAGAACTCATGGAAGATCTCAAAAAGGAGTTTAAAAATTATAAAAGAGGTAAAAGAAAAATTGAGAAAAGAAATGAGAGTGATGCAAGAGAATTATGAAAAGAGAGTCAGCAGCTTGGAAAACTGCCTAAAAAATAGAATTGGTTAAATGGAAAAAGGAGATACAAAAATCAGTTGAAGAAAACAGCTCCTTAAATAGTACAACTTGCCAAATGGAAGAGAAAGTACAAGAGCTAATTGAGAAAACCAACCCCTTATAAGTTAGAATTAGGCCAGTGGAAGCTAATGACTTTATGAGTCATCAAGATACAATAAAACAAATTCAAAAAAAGGAAGAAAACATAAAATACCTCAGAAGAAAAATAACTCAGAAAACAGATCCAGGAGAGACAATATCAGAATTATAGGACTGCCTGAAAGCCATAATTAAAAGGAGGACCTGAACAATATCTTTCAAAAAATTATCAAGGAAAACTGTCCTGATATCCTAGAACCAGAAGGCAAACTAGGCATTGAAAGAAACCACCAATCACCCCGGGAAAGAAATGCTAAAATAAAAACTCTAAGGAACATTGTAGCCAAATTTCAGAACTATTGGATCAAGGAAAATA
The DNA here is from genome assembly GCF_028372415.1 of Notamacropus eugenii. Lineage (NCBI taxonomy): Eukaryota > Metazoa > Chordata > Mammalia > Diprotodontia > Macropodidae > Notamacropus > Notamacropus eugenii. The sequence continues at coordinate 103,659,353 of NC_092874.1, read as the reverse complement.
CAAGAGACCAGGAAAAAAAGCTACCAAAATGGCTGGGAGTTATAATAAGGATTATAGAGGACTTGCCAGCTATAAAAGACTGGAGGTCATGAAACATAATATTCCAGAAGGTAAAGGAGCTTTGTCTACAATCAAGAATCACTTACTAAGCAAATTATGCATAATACATTAAGGGGAAAATAGTTATTCAATGAAATAGAAGGATTTCAAATTTTCATAAGGAGAAGAATAGAGTTAAACAAAAAATATGACCTCCAATATCAAGATTCAAGAGAAGCCTAAAGGTTAAAAAAAGGGAAAAAGGGGAAAGAGAACATAAGGGATTCAATAGAGCTAAACTATCTACATCCCTACATGAGGACATGATACTTGTAATTTTTAAAAACTGTATCACTAATAGTACAGTTAGAAGAAATATACATAGAGAGAGAGTATGGATATAAAGTAAATTTGAGGGAATGACATAAAAAAAATTGAGCCCCATTATCACTATGATTCTCTGAGAAAACAATAGATCTTTTTTTCATTCATGAAGGGAGACATTGGCAAGTAGCTCTCTTTGCCTTAGGAAGCACATTCATATTTTGTGAAAAACAAAAGTTAATAACGCTTATTTTGGTTTCAGTATGAGAATTGGAAGGAACCTTGAAGGCCACCTAATCCAATCCACTCTCACCTCAAACCCCAGGTTATTTTATATTATTTTTTTATTAGAAAACACTTCTTTCTCTCCTGTCTCCTAAAAGAAAAACAAAACTTCCAACAAATAAACATAATCAATCAAAGCAAATTTTCATATTGACCATGTCCAAAACTGTAGTATTCATTCTTGGTCTCAAGGCTATCATCTTTCTGTCAGGGAGAGAGTTTTATTTTTTACTTCTCTGGGTTGATCATTACATGAGAATTTTCTTAAATCATTCTAAATTGTTCATTTTTACAATGTTTTACTTGTAAACAGTTTTCCTGTTTCTACTGAACTCTCTATAGCATAACCACAAGACCTCAACCAGCCTTTGCTTGGAAGCCTTCAGCAGGAATGCTTCAGCAGTTAAGTATGTCCCTCCTGTGGTGGATAAAATAAAACCAGGGGCCTGTCCTCAAGATATTTATAATCTATGATGTTAAAGTTCTTAGAAAAAATAAAAATCTTAGCTTTAAAAAAAATAAAAATAAAAAAAAATGGAATGGCAGAGATCCTTGGTTTAGAATTATCAGAAGCCACTCTATTTCTATTCTTTTAGGCAAGGAGGTAGGAGAGATATAGCCTCTCCTTTTAACAACTCTTCCTGGATTCAGGATATTGACTTCACCCTAAATTATAGTGAATAACCAGTACACTCCAGAAATCATCTCTTCAATCTAGACCATCATTAGGCAGTGACCATATGCTAAACAATCACCAAATAGCTTCAAAATTCAAGGTTTCCTAGTTTTTATCGTTCAAATTTTTCCTATTTGCTTAGCAAATGAGTAGCTAATGAAAAGGTACTGAAGCAGTTTCTGCCTTATCTTTACAAGATGCCAGCTTGTCTTCATGTCTATATCTATATTCATATAGTTATCACTATATAAAGATACGTATATATTGCATATATTTATCTCTTTCCTACGTATATATGAAGAGAGAAAAGAGAGGAAAGAGAGAATAGAGAGAGAAAGCAAAGGAGAAAGAACGGGAGAGAAGAGAGCTATTAAAAGTCTCAGATCCTTTAAGAGGTACAGAATGGTTTAGTATAATTGAAAAAGCCCTACCCTTACATCTCAGTGACTTGAGTCTTGCTACTACAATCTTCAACTTTACCATTTACATCCTCCCCTTAGTGAAAAAAATTTTAGCCATTGGAAATCACTTGGGAGAAACTAGGATGCCTATGGTTGTGCTAAATAGTAAATTTGTAGCATTTTACTTTGCTAATGCAGTCAACACCAATTCAGTATAAAGTACAATGTGCCTTCTATATGTGATGGATAACACATAGTAGAGTTGCACAGAATAACCAAATGTATAGGCCACCTCCAACAGCATCTCACATGAACATATAGCAGTAGTACACATCAGAGAAATACATACTGTCACTGTTGTTGGTGTTGTTTGTCCTTCATTTTCAAAGATGAAAGATAACACAAAAGTCTTGATTTATGTTAATGGCAGTTAAGTGAAGTGGAACTGTGAAAATCATCAGCCTTGCTCTCTCTTCCAGAGTCATCGAAATCCTGTGGAATGATAAAAAGTCAGGATGGTTGGCAGTGACCCAGGATGACCATGGGTTATTTGAGGTCTGACCAAGCTCTAAGTGATCCATGACACTTGCTTCTGCTGCCTCCATTGTCCCTGAGACAAAGTGTTCTCATCTGCCCAATTATGCAGGAGAAGTCTTCATATTCTTGGGGTAAGCATGCCCCTGTTGGACATTGTCAACCTGATTTTAGCTTGGGCTGTGGTTGAGGCTCATGCTACAGCTTCTTGGAACCACAGGTGAGAGTTGGGCACTAGACTTATGATTTCATAAGTAGGAAATTCCATGGTAGGGAATTCTCTCGACTGATGTAGGTCAGCACAATCTCTGCAACTTCCAGAGAGATGCTCAAACAAATTGATTAACTTATTAAGGGTTACTTTGTAAGAAGTAGCATTTGAACCCAAGACTTCCTAGTTTCAAGGTTGGATTTATCCACTATGTCATGATTCCTCACATGTGCCCATCTGTTTTCATTTACTCAACAAGTATTTTTTATCTGCCCACTATATGATGGACATTGGGTACAATTTTACCATTTTTGGATCTTTCCTCCAATGGTCAGTCTCCAGTTCAGCTTCTCTTGAACAGTCTCTTCTCTCTGAACGTGGCATCCATTTCTTGTTTTTCTATCTCCAAGCATTCCAGCCATAATCAGCTATGCATGAAATGTCTCTTCAGGAAGAAAAATTTATCTAATCTTGTATTATCTCCTCATATACATATAATGAACAGTTCAGGTTTAAAATTGCCATCATTTTTTTAGGTGTTAAAAGCATAAAAATTAAAATGAGCATTTAAAAGAAAAAAAAATCTTCCCAAATTCCAAACTGCCTCTTGTAGGAGCTATAAAAACAATGGAGAGTAGAAAATGATGGGATAACCTTTCCCTAAGAGTGGAGAAGAAAGAGAGAGGGAGAGAGAAAGGAAGAAAGAAAAAAGGAAAGTTATTTATACACATTGTAGATACAAATAAAAACAAGAAACGCAGTCCTTGATTAAGAAACTTACATTCTGTGGGGATAATGAAATTAATGCATTGTTGATAGAGTTAAGAACTGATTCAACAAGCCTGTAGAACAATTTGGAACTATGCCCAAAGGGCTATAAAATCATGCATACCCTAGCAATACCCCTACTAGATCTGTATCTCAAAAGAGATTTTAAAAAAAAAGGAAAGGGACCTATATGTACAAAAAATATAGCAGCTCTTTTCTGGGGGCAAATAATTAGAAATTGAGGGGATGTCCATCAGTTGGGGTATGGCTAAATAAATTGTGGTATGTGATTGTAATGGAGTACTATTGTACTTTAAAAATGATGAGCAGGATGCTCTCAGCAAAAAAAAAAAAAAACTAGAAAGGTTTACATGAGCTGATGTAAAGTGAAATGTACCATGTAATGTATTAGCAATGTTGTAAGATGATCTGGTGTGAATGACTTAGGTATTCTTTGCAATACAATGACCCAAAACAACTCTGAAGGATTTATGGTGAAACACGCTATCCATCCACAGAGAAAGAACTGATGATGTCTGGATACAGATTGAAGCATACTTATTTTACTTTATTTTTCTTGATTTTTTTGGTCTCTTTTCTTTCAAAACATGACTGTTATAGAAATATTTTTCATGACTGCATAAGTATAACCTATTTCAAATTGCTTGCCTTCTTAGTGAGAGGTTGGGAGAGAGAGAAAGGGAGAGAGTTTGGAATTCAAGGTTTTAAAAATGAATGTTAAAATTGTTTTTACATGTAACTGGGTTGTTTTTTAAAAGAAGAAGTTTACATGCTAATAGGAAAGATAATATGAACTGGAAAGGACTTAGGGAGAGAAAAGGAGAAGTTTCTTCCCCTACTTTTGGTTTACTGTAGGTCAACAATGCATACGTCTGCCACACTTCTACTGTCCAGATTCTCATCAAATTGTCTTGGAAAGTGATCTACCTCTTCCTCCTTTAGTTCACACATCAAAGAGTACTTACAAAGGACTTAATAAGGATAGACTGTTTACTTTTTATATGAGGAAATGGAAAATATATGTCTAAGATCATTATTATTAATTGGATAGTTCAAAAGAAAGATTGGGGTAGACCTGAGTATGATGTGATTCTAAAAAGAAAAACTGTTTAGAAAAAGGGGGAAAGAGTAGCTTATACAAATAAGGTTCAAAAGAAGCTGATACAGAGGAATTAGATGGGGGAAGAGGGCTTGTAGTTCTGGAACCCTACTTTCATTGGGAATGGATAAAAAAGAGAATAATATATGTATGTCTAGAAGGGCATTAAAGTCTTCTATATTCAGAAAGAAATAAAAGGTTAAAGGGATAGGAAGAGGAAGAGGATGAGGGAGGGATTTTTAGAAGGGACCCTACTCACATCATATCTGGGTTAATGAGAGAACAATACATACATATAGAGAGAATTAAAATGTCTTCTACAATTATATAGAAATATGAGCTGAGGGAACAGGATAAAGGCGTTATAAAAGTGTGTCTAAATTAATGATAGTGGAAAGAAGAGGGAATAACATATATATTTTGAAGACTATAAAAGTCTTCTAAATTCATATAGAAACAAGAGGGTAAGGGGAAAGGGTAAGGAGAGATGATAAGAGAGCAATCTTTAATGGATGCCGGTTAAGTAATAGGAGGGCAAAGTAGCAGGTAGAAGTAAAAGTAAAGTAGGGGAGTCAGGAGAGATAGGAAATAATAGATATATACAAACAAAATAAAGATGAGGAACAGATGTATTAGGAGGGAAACACTAAAATAGATTTAGACAAAAGAAAAAATGGGGAAACTATATTATATGTCAGCCGTATTCATCAATAGTGTTTTAGACCATTTAAAATAACTAGACAGTATAAGGTTGGGATACTGCTATAGTGTAGGAAATGATGAGTTGGTAGACTTAGAAAAATATGGGGACACTTGGACCTATGAAGGAAGATGCTATTCACCTTCAGAGAAACAGAGGACAAACAAGTATATTATGGTCCTGCATAGGTGCATATGGATGTGTATCTTTATATATGAATATGATTATAGATATCTAAATATATGTAGGTGTATGTAACTATGCATGTGCATGTGTATGTACATATATATGTTTGTTTGTATGTGTGTAGATATGCATGTGTATATCCATGATCAATTGTAGCTCTTTGGGGAGAGAGGAAGGAGAGGAAAAAGAACAAAGTGGAGAACAAAAGAAAATTTAGAAGGAAGCAAACATGGATAGCTCTGAACACAATGTGTAGAGGCTTTATCAAAATGGAAATTTATTGCTGTATATTTTGAATTGTCTCCTACACTCTGCTGTGTACATGGCGATGCTTTTTTCTTTTATTTTGTATTTTAGTTTTAGTATGTAAGTCTATAATATTTCTTTTATCATTAAAAAATAGAGCAATCCAAGAAAATCAAGAAAATTATGAAAAGAAAGTCAACTAAATGGAAAGAGAAAATTTTAAAAAACTTAAGGAAGAAAATAATTCCTTGAAAAACAGAATTGGGAAAGGGGAAGCTAATGACAATCTAAGCCACCAAGAAATCATAAAACAAAATCAAAAGAATAGAAGAGAAAATAAAGCATCCCATCAGAGAAATAGTTGACCTGGAGAACAGATTGAAGAGAAATAATTCAAGAAAAATCAGACTACCTGAAAATTATGATAAAAATAAAGAATCTTGATACCATATTAAAAGAAAGGAAAATTGCTCTGAAATTTTGGAACAAGAAGGCAAAAGTAGAAATAGAAAAAAACCTCACTAATCACCACCTGAAAGAGATCCCAGGAGGAAAACTTACAGGAATATCATACCCAAGTTTCATAGCTCTCAGGTTAAGGAGAAAATATGGGAAGTAGCAAGAAAAAATGTAAATATCATGGAGCTACAATAATGATTACACAAGATCTAGCAGCTGCTATGTTGAAGGACTGTTCTTGGAATATAGCATATAGCCAAAGAGCTGAGGTTACATCCAAGGGTAACAACCAGCAAAGTATAATCCTGAAAGAAAAAAAGAACATTTATCAAAATGAGAGACTTTCACGTTTTTATGACAAAACCCTAGAACATAAGCAAAATTCGATATATAAAATCCAGGAAAAATGTAAGGTAAACATTAAGAACCATTTACAAGGGACTCAATAAGGTCAAATTGTTTACTTTGTATATGTGAAAATATTATGATTATAGTAGTTTGAAAGAAAATCATGGGCTGAGCTGAGTATGAGGGGATGATTCTAAAAAAATAAAACTGTGTAGGAAGAGATAAAAGGGAGTAATTATTTCATATAAATGAGGCACAACAGGTAAAAAAAAATTGATATAGAAGAAGCTAGCAGGGGGGAAGGTGGGTAGTGCTAGAACCTTACTCTCATTGGGAATGAATTAAAGAGGGGACAACAAATAAATCTAGAAAGATATAAAAATTTTCTAAATTCAGAAAGAAATGGGAGGGTTAGGGGATGGGGTTGGTGGAGAGGATAAGTAAGGGACTCTTAGAGGGGTGTGTAAGGTTAAGAAATAGGAGAGCAAGATATGGGGGAAGAAGTAAAGCACAGATAAGGTGTGATTGTGTAAGTAGGGTGAGAAAGATAGTGAGGAAAAATAGGAAGGAGGAAAACAGAACAAGGAATTGTAGCTTGGAAGGTAAATGAGACAAATTTACCCATAAAACAGAAAAGGATAGCAGATTAACAATTTGAATTCAACAATATATTGCTTTTCAGGAAACGTTATAAAAATGAAAGATACAAACAAAGATAAAATAAAGGGTAGGAGTAGAATTTAGTATGTAAAAGAAGGAGGGATAGTAAAAATGATCTGAGACAAAATTAAAGTTAAAATAGATTTGAGAAAAATGAAAAACAGAGAAACTACATTGTGTCAAAAATATTATTCAATATTGTTTTAGAGTTTATATAAAGCCTAATAGTCTAAAATTAGACTATTTAAAATACCCACATAGTATAAAATATCTGAGTGTACACTTGCCAAAACAGACAAATGAACTATATGAACATAAACACAAAACACTTTTTATGCAAATAAACTCTGATCTAAATAGCTGAAGTAATATTTATTGTTCATGGGTAGGAAAAGTCAATATAATTTTTAAACGGCCATGCTTGGTACAAGCCTCTTTAAGAGTCGCCACTCTCTTCCACTCTATAGGTATGTGGCTCCTCCGAACCCCACCGGGGACACTGGGGTCCGCTATTTCTAACACAGGAAATGTCCCTACATCTTCTCCATTCTCTATAGCCTTTCTTATTCCTTTTTCCAAACTGGACTGTGGCCCTGAACTGTCTGACCAATGGAGCAGGTTATAAGGAGGCGCGGAGGGAAGGCACGGCGTATTCTCCCCTGCCTCGCCTTTCCCATCCTCTAGATGGAGCTCCGAACCTATTTTTTCTCTACACTCCTTAACTTTCTGCTCGCCAGGGTTCTGCTCGCCAAGGTCCTCCCCTCCCCTCTCTCCGCTTCCACTCTTATTCCAATCCCGCCCTGGCCTCTCCGGCCCTTCCTTACAAAATTCTCGGAGGTCGTTTAACTCTATTGTGACCCCCGCCTCCCTGCCTTCCCTGTGAAGTTTCTCAGCCCAGACCTCCTGTTCCTCTGGCTTTATTACTGGCAATTGATTCCTCATCCCTGCCCTTTTCCCAGGGGTTTGGGAAGCTTCTCTCCCCTTTCTCTCCTTCCGAATCTAGGATTCGGGACTCGCTTCTTTCACAGCCCCTTCCGGGTGTACCCCAAAAGCACCCAGGATTATCTACGCTCCCAATCCCTGTTGGGGCGACAACTGCCAAGCCTAGAGGCCTGTATCGGGCTACCCGAGTCTTTCTTACCTGTCCAGGTCTTCGGCTGGCCACGCCGGATGCACGTATGAGAGAAAGGACGTTCCAGAGTCAAACAGGGGTTGAGCTTTATTACAGGGTTTCGGTTACAAGTGCAGGGGGTCTTCTTTCTTAGGACGAAGAGGGGGAGATTTCCTAAGAAGGCTAAGCTTAAGGGAATGGAAGTAGAAGTACAAGCGGGGAGAGAGGGGGAGGGGAGAGAGGAAAGAAAAGAAGCGGAGCCCTACTTTTCTCTTTGGCTCCACACGTGCTAAGAGCGCTTTTAGGCTTCCTCAATCCTACTTAATCTTCAGCCACACAGTTTGCATCTCAATACCATGCTGTTAGGTAACTAGGTGTGCTCCAATCCGGGACGACCTCGAGGGCAGGGAGACTCCACCCATCAGGTATCTCCGGGGGAGAGGCGGAAATACCCGAGCTAGCCGAGCTAGCTCGGTCTGACCTTCTCGAACCCCCGCTGTTCATGGAGGGCCTCGTAAGACTCTAAGATTTAGAAGTCCCACTTTTACCCACCCGAGACTGTCCACACGGATTTGAGCTTCCAGTCCCAACAGGATAGTAAAAATGATCTGAGACAAAATTAAAGTTAAAATAGATTTGAGAAAAATGAAAAACAGAGAAACTACATTGTGTCAAAAATATTATTCAATATTGTTTTAGAGTTTATATAAAGCCTAATAGTCTAAAATTAGACTATTTAAAATACCCACATAGTATAAAATATCTGAGTGTACACTTGCCAAAACAGACAAATGAACTATATGAACATAAACACAAAACACTTTTTATGCAAATAAACTCTGATCTAAATAGCTGAAGTAATATTTATTGTTCATGGGTAGGAAAAGTCAATATAATTTTTAAACGACAATTTTACCTAACTAAGCTATCTATTCAATATTCATCCTAATGAATATTGAAAATCTATTCAATATCATCCCAATTAAATTAATGAAAGTTACTTGACTGAGTTAGAAAAATAATAATAAAGTTTATTTGAAAAGACAAAAGGGCAGGAACTTCAAAGAAATCAGAGGGAAAATATGTAAAGGAGGTAGATTCAGAACTATTGTTAAACTATATTGTAAGATGAGAGCATTACTGAAGTATAAATATGATAATTTCAATTATTTTAAAGCAAAATTTTCTTGTATAAATAAAACCTATATAGCCAAGAACAGAAAGAATGCAGATAATTGGGGGAGAAAGTTTTTATAGAAAATCTGTTGGCTAGGATATGATTGGATTGGAATATTGTTGTGGTATAGAAAATGATGAGCTAGTTGATTTAGAAAAACATGGAATGATTTGAACATATGAAAAAAGATACTATCTACCTTCAGAGAAACAGATAATAGGAGGAAATAAGCATAGTATGGTCTTACATATATGTATATGAGCATATATGAGTACATATGTATATGTTTTAGATATCTAATGACAGAAGAGGAAGCTGAATACTTAAATAGCCCCATCTCAGAAAAAGAAATTGAACAAGTCATCAATGAACTTCTTAAGAAAAAATCTCCAGGGCTCGATGGATTTACAAATGAATTTTATCAAATATTTGAAGAGCAGTTAATTCCAATACTATATGGAATATTTGGGAAAATTGGGGAAGAAGAAGTTTTCCCAAATTCTTTTTATGATACAAATGCTTTTGATACCTAAACCACAATGAGATAAACAGAGAAAGAAAATTATGCACCAACTTCTCTAATGAATATAGATGTAAAAATTTTAAATAAGATTTTAGTAAAAGGAATACAGCAACCTATCATGAGAATAATACATTATGATCAGGTAGGATTTATACCAGAAATTCAGGGCTGGTTCAATTTTAGGAACTATTAGCATTATGCATCATATCAACAACAAAACTAACAGAAACCACATGATTATCTCAATAGAGGCAGAAAATCTTTTGACAAATTACAACTAACCCATTCCTGTTGAAAACACTGGAGAGCACAGAAATAAACAGAACTTTCCATAAAATAATAAGCAGTATCTACCTAAAACAAAGCATTATATGCAATGGAGATAAGTTAGATGCATTGCCAGTAAGATCAGGGGTGAAGCAAGATGTCCATTAGCATCACTATTATTCAATGTGGTACCAGAAATGTTAACTGTAGCAATAAGAGAAGAAAAAGAAATTGAAGGAATTAAAATAGGCAAAGAAGAAACTAAGTTATCACATTTTGCAGATGATAAGATGATATACTTAGAGAATCCCAGAGAATCAAGTAAAAAACTACTTGAAATAATAACTTTGGCAAAGTTGCAGGTTACAAAATAAACCCACCCAAATCTTCTGCATTTCTGTATATTATTAAGAAAGTCCAACAGCAAGAAATAGAAAGAAAAATCCCATTTAAAGCTATGGTAGACACTATAAAATATTTGGGAGTCTTGCCAAAACAAATCCAGGGACTATGTGAACACAATTACAAAATACTTTTCCCACAAACAAAGTCAGATCTAAGTAAGTGGAAAAATATCAGTTGCTCATGGATAGACCAAGCCAATATAATAAAAATTACAATTGTACCTAAATGAATTTATTTATTTAGTGCCCTACCAAACTGTCAGATAATTATTTTCTAGAACTAGAAAAAATAATATCAAAATTCATCTGGAAGAACAAAAGGTCCAGAATATCAAGAGAACTAATGAAAAGAAATGCTTAGGGAAGGTGACCTAGCCCTACCAGATCTCAAATTATATTATATAAAAGAGCAATTATCACAACCACTTAGTACTGCCTAAGAAACAGAAAGATAGACCAGTGAATAGGTTAGGTACTCAAGACACAGCAGTCAATGAATATAGCAGTCTACTGTTTGATAAATGCAAGGACCCCAGCTTCTGGGATAAGAACTCACTGTTTGACAATAATTGCTGGGAAAACTGGATAACAGTGCGGCAGAAATTAGGCATAGACCAATGCATGACACCATACACAAAAATAAAATTCAAATGGTTACATCTAGGTATAGAGACTGATACTATAAACAAATTAGTGGAGCAAGGAATAGTGTATTTATCAGATTTCTGGAGAAGGGAAGAATTTTTGACTAAACAAGAGATAGAAAACATTATGACATGAAAAATGGATAGTTTTGATTACATTAAACTGAAAAGTTTTTGCACAACCAAACCCAATGCAAACAAGATCAGGAGGGAAGCAGAAAACTAGGAAAGAATTTTGCAACTAATGTCTGTGATAAAGGTCTCATTTCTAAAATATATAGAGAACTGAGTCAAATGTATAAGAATACAAATCATTCCCAATTGATAAGTGGTCAAAGAATATGAACAGGCAGATTTCAGAGGAAAAAATTAAAGATATCTGTAGTCATATGAAAAAATGTTCTAAATCATTGTTGATTAGAGAGATGCAAATCAAAACAACTCTGGGGTACTACATCACCCCTATCAGATTAGCTAACGTGACAAAACAGGAAGATGATAAATGTTGGAGAAGCTATGAGAGAGTTGGAACACTAATTCATTGTTGGTGGAGCTGTGAGCTGATCCAACCATTCTGGAGAGCAATTTGGAGCTATACTCAAAGGGCTACAGAAATGTACATACCCTTTGACCCAGCAATACCTCTTCTAGGACTGTATCCCCAAGAGGTCATAAAAATGGAAAAGGGTCCCACATGTACAAAAATATTTACAGTAACTCTATTTGGGGTGGTCAAAGACTGGAAATCAAGGGGATGCCCATCAATTGAGGAATGGCTGAATAAATTATGGTATATGAATGTAATGGAATACTATTTTGCTATAAGAAATGATGAACAGGAAGACTTCAGAGGGGCCCAGAAAGACTTATATGAACTGATCCTGAGTGAAAGGAGCAGAACCAGGAGAACTTTGTACACAGTAACAACCACCACAGTATGTGAGGAATTTTTCTGGTAAACTTAGTCCTTCATTGCAATGCAAGGACCAAAATTATTCCCAATGGTCTATTAAGGCAAAATGCCTTCCTCATCCAGGGAAAGAACTATGGAATTCAATCCCAGAGTGAAGCAGATCATTTTCTTTTGTATTATGTTTTGTTTTGTTTTGTTTTAGAATTTCTCCCATTCATTTTAATTCTTCTATGCTACATGACTAAGGTGAAAATGTATTTAATAGGAATGTATGTGTAGAATCTATACAAAACTCTATGCCATAGCAGGGAGGGAGTGGGGAGGTAGGGGGGAAGTGAGGGAGGGAGGAGAAAAATCTAAGATATATGAAAGTGTTTGTAGAATAGTGAAAACAAATAAAATAATAATGGTAATAATAAAAAATTTAAAAAAGAAATGATGAGCTGAATGGTTTCAAAAAAACCTGGGAAAATTTTTATAAACTGAAACAAAGTGAAGTGAGCAGAAACAGGGGAACATTGTACAATATTACAAAACTGTCTAACTCTGAAAGGCTTAGCTTCTCTGATCAAAACAATGATGAAAGACTATTCCAAGGGAACTATGATTAAAAAATGCTCTAAACCTCCAAAGAGAGAATAAGCATACTATTGTTACTTTCTTTATATTTCGTGGATTTTTGTATTTTCTTTGGCGACATGGATAAAATAAAAATAAATTTTGAGTGACCTCAAATGTATAAACAATACCATATTCCTTGCTTTCTCAAGGTGTTGTGGGAGGGTGTGGAGGAGAAAGAGAATTTGAAACTCAACTTTTTTTGAAAAAAAGTGATTAATATTAAAAATGTTTATGTAAAGTCATTCTCCAATTGATAAATGGTCAAAGGATATGAAAACAGGCAGTTTTCAGAGGAAGAAATTAAAGATACTTATAGTCATTTGAAAAAATACTCTAAATCACCATTGGTTAGAGTGATGCAAATCAAAACAACTCTGAGGTATCACATCATACCTATCAGATTAGCTAATATGACAAAACAGGAAGATGATAAATGTTGGAAAAGATGTGGGAGAGTTGGAACACTAATTCATTGTTGGTGAAGCTGTGAGCTGATCCAACCATTCTGACATACAATTTGGAACTATTCCCAAAGGGCTATAAAAGTGCACATGCCTTTTGACCCAGCAATATCACTTCTAGAGTTGTAACCCAACAAGATCACAAAAATGGGGAAAGGACCCAGATGTACAAAAATATTTATAGCAGCTCTTTTTGTGGTAGCCAAGAACTGGAAATCAAGGGAATGCCCATCTATTGAGGAATGGCTGAACAAGTTGTGGTATGTGAATGTAAGAGAATAGTATTGTGCTATAAGAAAAGACCAAGAGGCAGACTTCAGAAAAACCTCAAAAAAATGTATATGAACTGATGCCGAGTGAAGTGAGCAGAACCAGAAGAACATTATATACAGTAACAGCCACTGTGTGTGAGGACTATTTCTGATAGACTTAGCCCTTCACATCAATGTAAGGAGCTAAAACATTTCCAAAGGACTCGATGCAAAATGCCATCCACATCCAGAGAAAGAACTATAGAATCAGAATGCAAAATGAAACAGACTATTTTCTCTTTTGTTTTGGTCTTTCTCAGGGTTTCTCTCATTCATTTTAATTCTTTTATGTAATATGACTAATGTAAAAATGTGTTTAATAAGAATGTATGTGCAGAATCCATATGAAACTGCATACTATCTTGGGGAGGGAGGGGGAGAAAATTTAAAACATATGGAAGTGATTGTTGAAAACTGAAAACAAATAAATTAATAATAAAAATGTGTATAATTAGGAAATATTCAGAGAAATAAATGAAATATGTATCAGAAATTTTTTTGAAAGTGGATCTGAGTCAGGAAGAGACAATACAGTTATCCAGACAGGCATTAATTAAGGGATATGTAAGAGATTAGACAAAATGCCTACTTGAAACAAGCACTGAAGAGCTAAGTAGCACTTCCCTGTTCTGCCATGTTATTAACCCTGACAAAAGAGAAATGAAGGTAGTCTGGTATGATCTGTTCCTGATGGAACTATATTGGCTTTTAATTATCTTTGTTTCCCCTTCTAAATGCTTATAAACCATCAATTTGATATCACATTCTAAAATTTGTTCAGGTACCAACAACTCAACAGCCTATAGTTTATAATTTGTAATCCTGTCCTACCTCAACTTTTTTGATAATGAGAAGAACATTTTGGCTTCTCCTGTTATATGGCTCGTCTGCCTTTCAATCCTGTATCTTTCAAAGATTACCAATAACCACTAAGCCATCACATCTGCTCATTTATTTTCTTTTTAAGGGTAGCATTTCCATAGTCCTGCTTATTTTCATCTGTTGGGGGCAGCTAGACACTATCTTACCATCTTCTCACTTATCTTTAATACTAACACCCTTTTAATATTTTAGCTTGATGCTTCCTAGTCTGAAAAGAATTTTGTTCAGTATATAAAAAAGAAGCAGAATTAAGAATTGGATGTCTTCCTTCTACTTACACCTCTTAGCTATCCTCTTACAGCCAAACGTAGAAAAAGCTATATACACTCCTTGATCCCATTTCCCCTCCTCTCATTCAACCATGTGCAAATTACTTCTGAACTTATCATCAGAAATAGTTCTCTGAAAAATTACCCATGATCTTTTCCTAATTAGATGGTCTTTCCTCACCATTCACTTTTCTTAGCATCCCTGAAATGTTTGACGGTGCAAACAACCTTCTTTTGAATGCTCTCTCCTATATGTGCATATATTGTCTTCCCCTACTTGAGACAGTAAACTCATTGAAGGTTGTGATTGTTTCGCATATATCTCTGAATCGAAAGAGTCTTGGACAGTGCATGGTACATAATAGCTGTTTAAGCAGTAATTTTTCATTAACTGATTAAGTGTAATATCTTCACTTACTCATCCTTTTGTTCACAGGTCTCAGAATGTTACACAATTGATATGAGAGCTTAAAAAGTTCCAATTTGCCTGTAAGGTAAACATATAAACTCTTCTTTTTAGTATTTAAAACTCTTTCCAGTCTTGCTTCATCCTCCTTTTCCAGGCTTAGTGCACATTTCTTTTCTGCTTCCTCCTCATATATTCTGCGTTCCAGCCAGAGGAGCCTTGCTGCTATTTCATCTACAACCTCTGTGCTTTTGAACACCATCTGGGATGCTCTCCTGTCTCACCAAAACATCAGAGAAATCTAGCTTTCTATCAGACTCATTTCAAAAATAAACTCCTTCCAGAAGCCTTCTTCCTGCCCGCTCCTGTCCTGGCTATTACTGCTTTAAGATCTTGTATATATATAGTAGCTCAAAAGCTTCTGTTTACAAGAGTATCATCTATGTAGGTAAGTACCATTTATTTGTTTAGCTGTGCTGGAATTTCCCATGAACAAAATATAAGTTCTTCAAGGGCAGAAGCTGCTTTTTTTGTGTCTATCCCTAATATCTAACTTGAAGGCAACTATATATAGGAGTTATGTGTAAATGCTTGTTATAGTGAATTGAATTAAAATGATTAAAATAAAAAGTCTTCCATATCCTCTTAAAAACCATTCAATATGAGAACTTCATGTACTTTTTTGTGTCTTCTTTCACATTATTAGCCTTTTTGGAGATTCTGTCCCAGTCATATCATCCTACTGGCTATCCTCCATACTCAACATTCTATCTATTGTTTTTGAATAAGGTGTATCCAAGTATTAAATTGTCTTCCTTCCATCCTCTACCTGCCAGAATTCCTCATTTCCTTCAAAGCACTTCAGGTGCCAGTTAATACATGGATTTTCCTTGAGACTTCCAATTGCTTCCACTCTTTTAGAAAATACTCTGTATCAACTTGTGTCCATACGGTAGCCCCCTTTACCTGGAGGACTGTAAATTCTTTGAGAACAGGAATGATAACATTTATAAATTTTTCTTAATCCGTAGATCCTTGCATAGTATCTTAACCATAACAATAACTCAATAAATATTTGAAAGATTTGTTGAATAGTGTATGTAAAACATTTTGCAAAGCTCTTCAAAGCATTATGTGAGGTATGATGATTTTTGTAGATGAGGTGAGGAAAAACTGAGGTCCAGATAGATTAAGGACTGGTTCAAAGTTTCTAATAGTAAACACTAGATTTGAACATCTCATCCAAGTTTATTTTTTCCCTTCAAATCCAGGGTTCTTTGAAATGCATCAAGCTACTTCCCTTACTCCCTTTTTAGGAGATGGTGCACAATCCCAACTAGGAAGGCTGAGAGATACGGAATTTAAGGCAAAAACCCCCAGGAAGCTCAGCTCAGGCTTCTAGTTACTCATCTAAAGACATCTAAAACCCCACCTAAATCCAGACTCACTGTGAGTCAAATCTCAAAACAAAGAGAGGAGGAAACTCTTGGCCACACCAAGAGTATGTATGTATATATGTTTATATGGATTTGGGGGTATCCAAAGAGAATAAAGGAATTCTAGAGATGAATCTTGGGCTTCTTTTGCTTTCTGTCGCTCTCTGTCTCTGTCTCTCTGTCTCTGTCTCTGTCTCTCTCTCTGTCTCTCTCTCTCTCTCTCTGTCTCTCTCTCTCTCTGTCTCTCTCTCTCTCTCTCTGTCTCTCTCTCTCTCTGTCTCTCTCTCTCTGTCTCTGTCTCTCTCTCTCTCTCTCTCTCTGTCTGAATCAGTGAAAAGTCTTCCTCAGTTTGTCAACCACCAAATTTCTTCTACTCATCTCACACTGCCCCCACTCTTTTTTAAGCTGTTCAGTCCTTTTGCAGTTGTGTTGGTACTCTATCCATTGTGCTGTCTACCTGCCCTACTCTTTTTCCAGAGCAGTGTGCAAATCATAGACTTTATGCTCTGCCCAAGGTTATACAACTAGTTATTGACAAACCTGTAACTAAAATCTGTGTCTCCTGACTGCTAGGGTGTTCTTTTCACTACACCATGCACACATTGACAACATGATTTAGAGGAATGGATATTTGATCCGGAAGCAAAGGACTCGAATTCAAATTACCAGTCAGTTGTTTGGCTATGTGAATACAGGAAAGTTTTTTATCTCTTTCTGTAAAAATGAGAGGTTCAGATTAAATGACCTCCAACTCTAAATCAGTGCTACTCCTGTAGAGGTAGTAGCATATGAGAGAAAAAGAACTGAGTGGGGACTTATAAGATGTAAGTTCTATTCTGCCATTACCTTTCTGAGGGACTTCACAAATCAAACTCCCTGATACTCAGTTTTCCCTCTTGTAAAAGGCTGAAGGGATAGAATAGAGGACTCTAAGGTCTCTTACAACTGCAAGAAACTAAGAATCTTTAAACAGAACCAAGAGAGTAATATCAAAAGGGGCAGCTAGGTGATGTAGTGGATGGCATGCCAGGGCTGGAGTCAGAATACTCATCTTTCTGACTTCAAATGTAGTGGTTTCTATAGAGCAGAAGGGTCAGGAACCAGATTATGAAGAACTAAGGAGAGAATAGGTAGATAGGAAGTAAAACCAAAGCATAGGAACACCTGCAATGCATCTTGAGAACATGATAGCTTGGGTATTTCTATTTCTCTCCTGCAATCCTGAGCCTAAATCTGACCTGCAAAACAGCTTCCAATCTCTGCTGTCCAGCTGCCTGAAGCAGTGGCTTAGGGAAACTGGGAAGAAGCCTAACTCCTGTGCAAACAGACTTTTCTGAGCATTATGTATCTTTCTCTGCCTCTACTCCTATTCTCTGTCCTGTGCTAGCAAAGGGTTAGAGAAGGAGCTGTTCTTGACTAGCTGAGTGTGGTTATGTGTTCAAATGATCAGGGATAAAAGCTGGGTATTCTAGACTGTAGTCAGTCTTCTCTGATGACTGTTCTGAAGTGCTTCTTTGCTTCAATTTTCCCATGTGTGCTAGAGAAGGATGAATTTCAATCTTTAAATGAGTTTGAAACATAAGGACTGTATAATTTTCTGGTTTAATCCTATATTTAATGCTATGTAACCAACAGAGATTATTATGATGATACTATTTTTCTAGGGGAATTCTCACATCATCAAATTGAGTATTTGCTTCTTTCTCTATAACAGGTGAAAAATCCATCAGGATGCTACCCTCAGAAGCTATGAAAGTATTAAGGAATGGGGTAGATTCCTGGGGCCTCTGCAGAAGCAAAGTTCTTGTGAACTACTTCTCACTGGTGAAGCTGCCTTCCCAGTGCTAGGAAATAGGCAAGATCAGGTTCTCATTGCTGCCTCCCAGTATGCAAGGGTCACATGGTGGTCCTGGGCCATGAGAGCTATCTGCAGTATACAGGATTGATCGCATTTCTCAACAATATTTTGAACTGGCTCGGAGGTTGCCAAGGATCTGCCATTGGGGCACATTCATCTATAAAAGATCTAGCCTCTCTATCCTCTGTTCCCCTGTCATGAAGTGCAAATTACAGATTGCATAGACAATTCCCTAGGAGTATACTGCACAAGTACCTATGATGCCACCATGACCAAAGAGCTGATTCGATTTATGAAGAATGGTGGAGGCTTGTTTATTGGAGGTCAAGCTTGGCAGTGGGCAAATGAGCAGTGCCAGGGCAAAGTTCTATCTGACTTACCTGGTAACCATATCACCATTGTGGATGGCATGTACTTCACTGATACCTATGGAGATATCAGCTGCATTGAAGTCTGTAGGAAAGTACCTACAATTCTACTCATAGTGAGGTGAGTAGTGTTCCTGTGAACATTAGCAGGTGTCAATGAGTTGAGTAAGGGTGATAATATTAAAGGTATCGATGGTCTTCATGACAAAGGACATTCTTGTCCGAAAGGAGTTCTCTGCTCACATATATAAAGTCTTGCTACCTAGCTTATTTCACTGATCTATTTTTTTTTATTTTAACCAGTACTAGATATTTTTGATGATTACTGTTTTATAATACAATTTGAGAGCTAAAAATGTTTTTGCTTCTGTTCCTCCTCCATTATTTCTTTTAAGACATTAGTACTTTTGTTTTTTCAAATGAACTTTATTATTTTTCTAGCTCTAGAGGATAACCCCCTCAGTAGTTTTATTGTGAAATCTATAAGTTACTTTCGTAGTATCATTATATTTATTATATTGGTGTGTCCCAACTATAATAAGTAACATTCATGTAGTGCTAAATAATAAATATTCATCAAATAATCACAAGCAGATATTATAATTTTAAGGCAGTTAGGTGGTGCAGTAGATAGAGTGCTGGACCTGGAGTCAGGAAAACCTGAGTTTAAATCTGACCTCAGACACTTACTAGCTGTGTGACCCAGGGCAAGTCACATAATCCTGTTTGTCTCAGTTTCTTTATCTGTAAAATGAGCTGGAGAAGTAAATAGCACACTAGCACAATATCCTTGCCTAGAAAACTCCAACTGAGGTCATAAAGAGTCAGACATAACTGAAACAATTGAATAACAAAATTATAAATTATAAAGAACTCAAAAAATTATAATTTTACTTTGAAATAAAATTTTCATCCTATTATAGCCAATAATCTCAAATGCACTGAATCAATTAATGTAACTTGGTACTAAATTTAATTTCTATCCTCCTATTAATGCTCCTTTTAATACCACATCACATAAGTCCCATTTCTGTTTGCTCATTTGTGTGTAGTATTGGGGAATATTAAGAAGAGCTTTTCCAGTAATCAAAGTTATTTATAAAAGAAAATTACCCAGGATGATCTGGGTCTTGTCAGTATTTGTTTAACTCGTCATTAACTAAAGTTGCTCAAGCTTAATTTATCTCATTATTCCTGAGGCTTGGAATAATTCTGATTTGTCTGCCAAAAATAGTAGGTAATTGCAAATCAGAACACAACTGGATCATTTGGAATTTTTTCGACTGGTTTTCTTTGCAGATCCTTATACTAAGGTCATGCATTTTACAAGCTCTGACTCACACTATGTTGATCAAGAAGGTACCTGGTGTCAAATATGTTTTGAATGTTCCATTTGCATCTGTACTTAGGATCATAGATACATAGAGTGAGATCTAGAAGGAATCTTAGAACTTCAGCCTGATTATTCTACAGATTATGAACTAAGCCTCTCGAAGGTTAGGTAGCTTAGTCATATCTACATGGATAGCAAATAGCAAAGTTGGGATTTGAATCAAGTTGTTGTTGTTCAGTCATTTCTGTTGTGTCCAACTCTCGTCTTGGCAGAGATACTGGTGTAGTTTGCCATTTCTTTCTCCATCTCATTTTACAGATGAAGAAACTGAGGGAAACAGGGTTAAGTGGCTGGCTTAGAGATCACGCAGCTAGTAAGTGTCTAAGGCTGGATCTCAGGTCTTCCTGACTGTAAGTATGCCACTCTATCCACTGCACAATCTATCTTCCCCTAAAGGAACAATATCTGACTCCAAAATCTGCGGCTCTTAAAAACATGTAAGAGGATAGAGGCAAAAAGAACTCAGAATAACATTTTATTTTCATACATTCACAAAGGGAAAAAAACAGGCAATATTCAGGATAATGACCCATAATATGAGTATGGGTATAATATCCATTATTTCCATTATTTAATTTTCTCTTTACAGTAACCTTGTAAAGTATACGATTCAGTCACATTATCTCCATTTTACATGTAGACTAGGTTATGTCCAGAAGAAAGTGACCAGGGGAACTCAAAGTTATGACATATAATTAGAAATCATGGATATTTGGCCACAGTGTAGGAGGAGTCAAATAATAGTTGTCTTTAAATATCTGAAGAACTGTCATATGAATCAGGAATTAGCTCTGTCTTTTGGACCCAAAGGGCAAAAACAAGAATCAATGGGTAGAAGTTACAGGAAGCAAGATTTTAGTTCATGGTAAGTAAACATGACTTAATAATGAGAGTTGTCAAGTAAAAGAATGGCAATTGTAAGAACTATAATTTCTTGTCACTAGAAAGCCTTATGCAAAGATTGAATAGCTACTTCTCAGGAATAATGGAGATGAGATTTGTTCTTTAGCTGGGAATAAGATTAGTTGAGCTGTAAGGTCCCTTCCAATTCCAAGATGTTCTACCTCTGAATGCAGGTCTCTCTTTACAAAAGACCCAGTTAATGTTTGTTGATTAATTGCTCACTCACATACTAAGAAATATTCCTAATTCTCCAACCCATATTAGTCTACTAAATGTTAACAGGAAATAAGTGTCTCCTTTTCAGATTTGGGGAAGTCCTGTCCCAAGTTCAGGAATCTTAGAAATGTGCTTCGGTTTGCCAGGAGTCCCCTCTCAACAACTGGTGCATGGAGCCTTGGCCTTCTCTCAAGACAGATAAATCTCTAGGCTACTTCCTAGCAGCTACCCGATATGGCCAGGGTCAGGTGGTGCTTGCCACCCATGTAGATAATCTCTGGGACCCTCAATTGGTCCATTTTCTGTGTAATGCTGTTCATTGGTTGGCAGGAGACCAGAAAGGTAAGTTTGGAATTAACCCTGAATTGAAAGATCTGTGTCCTTTGTTGGAATGTCCCTCCCACAAACTTCACAGACAGATGAAAGACCAGGGGCAGAACCCCAAGACATCATTTCTTTCCCTTCCCCACCCCCAACACACCTTTGGGACTTTCCTTAGTTCTTTGGCAGGATGTACTATTGCATTGGATCATCTTGCTACTCAGGCAGGGAGACCAGAGCAGCAGCAACCTCTTTCTGGACAATCCAGCCTCAGACTGGAAGAAAGGAGACAAATTCCTCTGGACTTCCTGGGAGAACTTCTTCACCCACAGGTTCATCTTGCTGGTGTTATCTTTGGGCACCCCAGACCAGCTCCTAACTGAAGCCCTGTACCTGAGAGAGAAGAAACAGATAAAGAACAAGGTGAGGGTTTTATTTCCTAGCGACAATCTAATTTGCAAATACATGAGTATCAAATAGAAATTTGCCAACTTTCAAATATCAGTCACCTTCCCATAATTTGACATTAACTTTTCTCCTGAGTAAAACAGGAGTTTGTTAGTATAACAGTGCCAGGAATACAGAGGGAAAAGAGTAACAGCACCAGCAGCAACAACAATAATAAATAGTTAGCATCTATGTAGCACTGGAAGCTTTGCAGAGCAACTTCCAAATAGTATCTCACAACAACCCCCAGGTGATATTATTATTATCCTTATGTTATAGATAAGGAAACTGAGTCAGACAGAGGTTAAATGGCTTGTTCTGAATCACATAGGTTGAATTTAGACTCAGATCTTGAAGTCAGGAAGACTGTGTCACCAACTTCTCTAATTAAGGTGATAAAGTTGAAAGATTTGAAGGGTGAGGTCAGAAAATTTTAAGAGCTAACTTTCTGTATATATAGAATTATCTGACAAAGTTTCCTGACCTACTTAGATGGATATATAGTACATTTAGAAGATGCATACGTAATAATTGCTTAGGCAAGCTTGTCTTCTTCTCTATATGCCTTTGTACTATCCAAATAAACAATATAATCCAAGATCTGGAAATGAAGAATTGTAAGAGAGTATCTGGAAATATTAAAGTAATAAAACTTTTGTGAAATTATTTCACTAAGTAGCATAGTTGAAAACCCGAGGGACTGAACTGCCTGATAATAGAGAGGCATACTAGGGAATCTGTCCCACCGGGTTGGTCAGAAAGACAAATTTGGGAGACTCTACATGGTAGTAAGCAGGATAGATAGAGAATTTGGGTAGGGGTCATTCTTCAACATGGGGGACAGTCCTTCTGCCTTGGGATTTGGAGTTAAGAGTGGGCAATGTAGAAGTTACTTAAGCACTGCCAGGAATGAAGCAGAAGTACCATAGCAGAGGTAAGTAGTATGAGGAAAACTTCTTCCAGGAAAAAAGACCTACAGATAATGCTGATTCTGAATTGTTTGATTGTCTGCTTAAGAAGCCACTAGGAAGTAGAGCTGAGGTTGGTGATAGTATTTTTCCCCCTCTCTCAACTGAAAGCATATCATGGGACCTGGCCCTCCTAGAAGGTCATGTGTATATGTTGGGAGTACCTGGCTGAAGATAAGGAGTGGAGAGATGAAAGTTTTTCAAAAATTTACCAGAGCCACAGAGCAATGGGTTTTTAATTCTTTGTTTTTCCAATTCTAGTTTCATGCAGAAAATGTGTTCTAAGCTATATGTATATATGACTTTGGGGTTCACGAAAAGTTGGTAATATAGACAAGAATCTTAATGGAAAACAAGGGATATTCTATATTTGAAGATGATTCCAGCTGAAACTCTCAGTGAGGGCAAATGAATCAATCACGACAAATTTATTAAATATTTTACATTTTAAACCCTAGAAGTTCTGAGATTTTTTATGTCATGGACCCCTTCAGAAATCTCATGAAGTCTATAGATTCCTTCTCAGAATAATGTTTTTAAGCACATCAAATGTGCTTAAAACCAGTTAATATTGAAAGAGTTATAAAAATATTTTTTTAAAAAAACAGTTCATGGACCATAGGCTAAGAACCCCTGTCCCAGACAAAACTAAGGGGACCTTGGGCCAAGATATTCTAAAGTGTTTTTTTGAGGGGGGCAGAAAGCAAAATTATTTTTTTAATTAAGATATGAATAGAAATTTATGTTTTATCTTACAACACATAGGAACCCACTAAAGTTCATAGAATTACACTGTCAGATCTCCATTTAACGATAATTAGTTTGGCAGCAGTGGTTGAACATAATGGAGTGGAGAAAAGAAGTTAATCAATCAATAAACATTTACTAAGTGCCTACTATGTGTCAGGCACAACACTAAGCACTGGATGTGACATGTTTTGAAGGTAGAAATAGAAAGATTTTGCAGTACCTAGCACTTGCCTCTATATGTAATGATTACTCTATAGATAGTATTGAGCATTCTCTCTATTCCTTTTCACCTGTCCGTCTCTTCAAGATCCACATGAATCCTTCCATTTTCATGAAGTCTTCCTTGACCATCATAATCCACAGTGACACCTGTCCTGTGAATTCATAAAGCTATTTTCTTACACTCATTTAAATATACTATCTCAGCTCATATTGTTTTGTATGCAAAAAATGCTTCATTAATGCTCATTGGTTGAGTGAATGAATGAATTAAACTTTTTATATAGTGAGTGTTGTAGAGCTTCCATATGTGTTGACTTTATCTTCTCAAATAGATTGTGAACTTCTTGAAAGAAGGAATTGTGACTTACACTACTTCCATGCTACTTTGCAAATAGTTGGTGTTCAATAAATAGTGTTTTGGATGAATAATGTTAATATATTGCATGCCCAGAGCATTCCCCTAGAATACCTACAAGCTTAGATATGCACACCAGTCACAATCCTCTCAGGCTTAGGAAAAGGAGTGGCTGTAACTGTAAGTCTGGCCATGACTCCCATCATCTCTTCCCAGATTTGTAGAGATGACTCAGGATCCTCCAGGATCCTCTGAAGATTTTACCTGGCATCATCAGGATAATGTCCCCAGGGTGCTAGACAATGGATAGAGCTCTTCCACTTCTCCCACTCCCTTTCCTCAATCTTCAAATGGACCATCCTTCTATATCTTCACCCTTCCTCTTCACCAATCAAATTCATTTTTTTCAAGTTCATTAAAAGTCAGATTATAAAACCTTTCTTTTCCCCTCACTTCCTCCAGTTTTAAGTAAGGGGCAGGCACAACCCCAGTGATAGTGATAGACACAGGACCCAGGTTATTGCCCCTGGGCACAATTATGTAAATCAATATCACCACCACCACCCTGCCCAAAGAAGCCTACTGACTTTGGTTTATTCAATGACCTTTAAATGATCCCAGTTGTTCTATGTAGTTTTGGGGCCCCAATCAGGTTGTCCAAGTGGTAGCAAATTTGTTCCTGGTAATAAGGAACAGATGGAATTAAAGTAATGCTGCAGTGAGGTACAAGCAAGAGTATTTATTAGGAACTCCAAAGGATACCCAGTTCCCTGTCCATGAGGAGTTGATAGGTAATGAGTCATCTCCCTAAAAACTCAAAGAGCCTAAAATATATAAATAGGAACAACAAAAGCTTAGAAAATTCACAGGTGCCAGGGTCCTTCGGAAAATTATGGTATTTGGGGTATGTCTCAACTTTTTGGTGCTGATGTCAAAAAAGAGCTTTCCCAAAAGGTAGCTTGGAGTCACTATTAGACAGCTTACCCTGGGCTGCTTGGAATTTGTCTGTATGGACCAGGGATATAATGCAACAATTCTTTTCTTAGGTATTTTTTTTTTTCAAAAGAAAGCTTGGCCTTTGCCATGAGGAGGCAAAGGAAAGCGTTATTTTACATAGGTAAAACATTGTCTCCTATTTCCTTTTGTATGGAAGTCCTTTCCTATGGTGAAATGGATCATCCCAAATACTCTCTTGTGTATAAAAGATTAACCACATAGAGAATAGAATCTGAGAGAAAAATACTAATTGTGATAGGAAATGGCCCTTAGGAAGGAAAATGAGAGCAGAGGAGGAGAGCCCAGGTCTATGGGAGTATAAATAGGCATGTATCAGGAAAATTACCTCCAGCCAGCATAGGCAGCTCCTACTGGCACCATGATAGTCATGGTACAACCTTCAGAAAGCTAAAGTCCAGTACTCTTGAGTGGTTCATGGGAAGGGGAAGCACCTAAGGACGTATATTCCTCTATGTTGACTTACTGCTTGAATTTTCACCTAGAACTCCTGTGTCCTTTATCAAATCCTTCATATTCCTTCCCAGAGAACTCATTTGTCCTCCTAGAAAATCTCCAAAATTTAGCTTTCCTCCTCCTTTTCCTGTTCACAGTTTCCTTAATAAATATTTGTTAAGTGCTTACTATATGCCAGGCACTGCACTAATCCCTAACATTTACCAATCTTCAATCACCTTGAGGGGACAAGATAAGAAGAGAGATGCAAGCTTTTGCTGAAATATTTAGAATTTTAGGGTCGTCTAATCACATCATCAACTGCTATTCAGTTGGGTCCCCTATCCCTACATGAGTTGGTGCCACTGATCTTCATGCTTACAGAGTGGGGTACAAGTGAGATAGGCAACTTCTTTCCCCAGGTTTGTAGATAAGAGGTGCATATTCAGTATAATTGTGAGCCAAGTCAATGGCTCTACAGAGCAGGGCAACTTCATTGGAGTCACTGTCCACAGGATGATCCCAGTTGGCATGGTGAATACCAGCAATTCTTGCACACTGTGGCTGTTACTGTGTACCATGTTCTCCTGGTTCTGCTTCGTTCACTCAACATCAGTTCATATAAGTCATTCCAGGTCTCTCTGAAGTCCTCCTGTTCATCATTTCTTACAGCACAATAGCATTCTATTATATTTATATATCACAACTTGTTCAGCCATTCCCCAGTTGATGGACATCCTCTCGACTTCCAGTTCTTGGTCACTACAAAGAGAGCTGCTATAAATTTTTTTTGTCCATGTGAGACCTTTTCCCATTCTCTTTGGGATACAGTCCTAGAAGCAATATTGCTGGGTCAAAGGGTATGCAGATTTTTATAGCCCTTTGGGCATAGTTCCAAATTGCTCTCCAAAAACAGTTAGATCAGCTCACAGCACGAATGTCATTTTTGCAGATTGTGATGGTAAGTAGCATACAGTGACTGAGGGGGATAATGATGACTGAAATGGTCATAAGTTGAGGATATCCCTGAGCTCAATTTCTGTGAAGGTCTGGACCTACTGGTAAGTGAATAGTTGGTGAATGGATTACCCAGGTATGCAATTATGCTTATGTGTTATAGTTTTTCCAGATAGCATATATGTACATATATGGACTAGATAAAAGACTCCTTCCAGTCCTAAACATATGATTCTATGATGAGTTTCTCACAGATATTTGCATGCATACAGAATAATCTCTTAGTTCAATGTGGGACCAGGGAATGGATTGCCTGAGAGACTTAGGGTATTATATATTTTGCCAAGAGAAATAGTGGGTTGGGTGAATGGAGGAAGGTTACCTGGAGAAATTTATTTCAAATGTCTTTAAATAAGGGGGAAAATGAAATTCATAATCTTGAAATCCTTGTTGAATCTAACCTTGGAGTGAAGAAGACCTGTATTCAAGTTCTGCCTACGATACATTCCATTTTCCTCTCTCTTTCCTAGGATGTTGCTAGATTCTTCCTGTGTTCAAAGCAGGTCTGTATAAATTAGATTGTGACAGAGAGATCATGGCTTATGGACCATCTTAAGTATTTGGAGGGAGGGGTCTCTTTTAGCAAACTGTTGACTCATTTTCATTTTTTTCTTACATCACTCTTATTGCTCCTCTCAATCTCTCCTCTACCTCTCTTATTTAATTTTTAAAATCCTTCCAAGCCTTGTAACAAATTCATATTTTTATTGGAGACTTTGGTTGTAGGAGTTTAACTTTATTGTCTTTTTCTGCTTGTATGTTCTGATCTTCTTTGTCACCAAAGTAAGATTCCATAGTCTGGTTTTTTTTTTATGCTGTTTGCTCATTTTCCCACCCAATTACTTGACTTTTTAGCCCTTTGTTAAGGTAGGACCCTGCTTCCAGTATGGAGGGTGTGCTGTCCCAAGCTTCAGGGTTTTGTGCAGCTGTTTTCAGAGATTCTTCTAGGTACCTGTAAATTTTCAGTTCTTCCAAGGTAATATGATCGAAGAAGAGGTGTTTACTCCTCTCCTGGCCTGTGCTCTGGTCTGTGAGTAATCATAAGCATTCTCCTCTGACTTGTAAATGTGAGAAAGATTCCCTCTCCACCACTACCACAAGCTCCACCATGCCAGCAATCCTTTTAACTACAGATCTGCCCTCCAAGACTACAGACCAGATCAAAGCATGGGTAAAGCAACAAAATCCTACCTCAGCACCAGCTAATAGATCTCTGCAATCCCCCTCTGATCAGCTGCTTGATGCCCCAACCATTTGTGGACTGGTTGGCTCCAGAAGCAGTTACCGTCAGTACCTCTGTTTCTGCCACCATGACCACCCTGGGGCTGGGGCCAGACTGTGCCCTCTCACTCAGTTCTTACAGACCTTTTCAACTGACCTTCTAAATTGTCTTTGGCATTTGTGGGTTGAGAAGCCTGGAAAAAGCTAGAACTGCCAGTGATTCAGTCCCTTCAGTCCTGCTCCTGGTTGGCTGGGGCCCCAGTGTGTACGAGTATGGCCCACATTGGTCTGCACTCCTTTCTCAGACTGCTGCAACAGAACTCTCCTGTTGACGTTGCAGGTGGTCTTGGGCTGGAAATTTGTTTCACGTTGGCATTTTGTGGGTTCTGCTGTGCTAAAATTTGTTTAAAGTCAATTTTTACAGGTTTTTGGAGGGATTTGGGGGAGAGCTCAAGCAAGTTCCTGCTTTTACTCCTCCACCTTGGCTCCACCCTTATGGACAATATTAATGGAGTCATAATATCAGAGGTGGAAGGCACGTTAATGGACATTTAGTCTAATCCATATCCAACTGAAATCTTCTCTATAACCTGCAAAGAAAGTCTGTAGAAGCTTTCTTTTGAAGAACATCAGTGTGAAGACCACTCTAATGCCTACCAACCCCAGGTAATCCTTCTGGTTTCAATAGCCTTCATTATTAGGGAACTTTTTACTACATCTACTATAAATCTGCTTTCCTACAACAGATATTTATTGCTCTTAGTTTTGCACTCTGGAACCAAGCAAAAAAAAAATCCTAAAACCTCCACCCTTTCCTACGACAGCCCTTTAAAGAATTGATAGAAGTTGTCATGGTCTTCTCTCCAGGCTAAATTTCCACAGTTTTTTTGGTCCATTTTCTTCTGATATAGTTTCTATTTGTCCTTCATCTCACCATTGTGGGAACTCCCTCCAAAACACACTCAATATTTGAGTAAACAGTGAAAGAGACAACAGGTATTCTGAGAAGATTTCATCTGGAGTTAGAAGTCCTAGGTTAAAATGCAACCTGTATGACCTTGAACAAGTCTCATAAGCTTTATGAACCTCATTTTGCTCCTTTCTAAAATGAAGGTATTAGACTAGATCACTTAAAAGGTCCCTTTTTGATTTAAATACTACAATTTTGTGAAAATTTATGAACTCATTCTACATTGCTACCTGACAATGTAGGGTGCCTAAGGGGTCATTTCTTAAGTCACTGTTACCTTCAGGGAGGAAATATTGTGCAAGTGACATCATGGCATTATTTCTCTGATGTCACAGTCTCCTTCAAAACTGAAGGACAAACACAACCTGTGAGTAGACAGAGGCCCCTGAATGGGGACCCAGTTAACTGGGTAACTCAGCTCATCCTTTCTCTCAATCTCTCCCTCTCCCCTTCAGTCTCCTCTCCTAAAGAAGGTAAATTTTGATGGCCAGAAGCTGCCCAGTTTACTTGGGGTTTACTGGCTAGATTTCTTTCTTGTATTTCTTTTTCTTCCTTCCTTCCTTCCTTCCTTCCTTCCTTCCTTTCTTTCTTCCTTCCTTCCTTTCTTCCTTCCTTCCTTCCTTCCTTCCTTCCTTCCTTCCTTCCTTTCATTCTTTTTCCTCCTTTTCTTTCCTTCTTTTTCTTTCCTTCTTGTCATTCCTGAAACCTTATACTCAGTGCACTCTGAAGCTCATAGACTGAGCAACAACGGGTTCCTACTCAAGCTCCACTCAATAGCTGACCCTTCCTGCTTAGAGTGAATGTCCATAGTAACTGTTTCCCTTTGAAGCAGCAACCCTGAGGGTCCTGAGGCCCCTCCCATCTTTATTTACTTATTTTTCTTTTCTATTTAAAGGAGCCATCCCCTAACTACTTCTTAATAAGACCTATTCCCTTAATGGGCATTACCTAACTTTGAGTGAGTACCTGAAAAGCCTTAGCCTGAAAGGCCAACATCTCTTATTGCATCTGGACCATCTCCAGTCATCCTGACAAATATCTGGTCACTGGACCCAGATGGTGGATGGTGATCTTGCACAGCCCTCCTTTACTCAAAACAAAGTCAAGTGCAAGTCATGTCATCATTTCTCTGATGTCATGGTCCTCTTTGAGAATGGAGAATGAACACAATTGATTTATACTATGACTGAATCAACCAGAGAACAGGAAGACACCAGGATAAGTCCCAAACATGATTCAAAAGTTCAAAGTAGCCAGTATGCCTTTGGTAGAAGCACCATTATTCAGTCTCAATGAATTATAGAATCATAAAATATCAGAGCTGATAATAATAATAATCTTTAGAGATTATGTAAGTTGACCCTTCTCACTGGAGAACTGATAAGGAAACTAAGACTGAGCAGTACTGTCACTTGTCCAGTCACACAACAAGTTACTGGAACAGTAAGGACTAGAATTCCAGCTTGCTAAATAGATGTTAAAGTTTATGGGGCAAGCCTGAGCTTATTTTCTTCCCTTCTATTCCATCTGGAGGATTCTAACCATTTAAAAATCTTTTCCTTTCTACTCCCTCTAAATAGATTCCTTCTACCTTTACTCTGAATCTTTTGTTTTTAGAGGCATAGCTAGGTTCATGCTTTTGAATTATGGAATCTAGGAAACAAAGTATGCTTGGGGCTTCTGCTTTGGCAATAGGCTATGATTAGAGTTATTCCTGGGGATCTGCTCATTGGTGGTCATTGTTCATTTCATGATCCATGATTCATTTCACACTCCATGAATCATTCCAGGGTAAATTCCAGATCCAAAGATCCTAAGAGTCAAATGACCACCATTCCTAATTATAATTCCCTTCTAAATCCTCAGGGTTCTAATTAATGATTGACAGATCTGGAAGGTTTGCCTAACATGTGACTTGGATCATAAAGTCATAAATTAATAATAGAAACGACTCTAATTAAGGATTGCAGTATCGTTACTTTATAAATGAAGGAACTGAGGCACAGAGAGGCTGTGATTAGCCCAAGGTCACATAGTTAATACGGACAAAGCCTGATTCATATTAAAACTAGAACTTGTCGGCAGGTGTGAAGCTAAGGTTTTGTGATTTGTCAATGGGAAAATGAAATTATAAGAGCTTATGGAGAAAACTCTCTAAAGATTAAATCAGAAGTTCAGCAATCTCCCCCATTTCTATTGAGAAAATAATAGCAACTTCTCATGCTTCCCACTATATTCCCTTAAACACACAGGTTCCTAAGAAATTATAGGTAAAATAATGTTCCTTCTCCTCAAAACCTGATACCTCTTACTGTGCATCATGACTCTTCCTTATGAAAGATATTGAGAAAAATTGTTTTTAATAATCAGTTCCAAAGTTTTTTTTCCCATTCTATTTCCTCATGCAAAGCCACATCTTTGTGAAGGTCAGGGCTGATGATGAGATTTGGTTAATATTCTCCTCAAGCTTCAGTGGGACCCCCAGTTGGGAAAGGATAGTTCCGATTAAAGGGTAAAGAGAATCTAATTTAGGTGGATTCTGGCCCACTGTGTTCTGCAAGCAGTACTGGGTGGAGAATAGATTTTTATCTAAATTGCCAAGGTGGGAGTAGTCAAGGTAGGGAAGATTCTCTTTGTCCAGGAGCGATTTGGTCAGAATCACGTCCCCCAGCCCCTCATTAGAACAAGCCCAACTCTCATTATAATATTCATTTTCTCCTTAATTGTTAACTCATCAGAATCAATGTCCATCTGTCTGTCAGGGTATTTAAACGTTCAGTGGCACCCATGATTCATCTTTGGTTTTCAAGAAGGCAACTGACCACAATTTATTGATTATTTGCCAGACATAATCAATAGATTGATTATGATACCTCCAGAAACTCTATCTCTTAGACGTTTCATTCATTACAAGATCCTTTCCCAAGCACTCCCTGACAATCTTAGCAGCTTAAATTTTCACTTTTCATTGACTCTAGCACTTCTGGTTCTAATTAGGTCAGATCTCCTTCATCTTGGGTGTTATTAACCTGTTGTTCTTCTTACCATCTTCAGACTTCACTCTGTACTTTCTGATTCTGTGTGCTTCAGCCAAGTCAATAAGCATTTAATAAGTGCTTACTATGTGCATAAGCAGGGAAAATACAAATACAAGCTGAATGACAATCTTTGTCCTCAAGAAGTTTACATTCTAATGAGGGAAGACAGCACATAGAAGGGAGCTGAAAAGGGAGGTGGGAGAGATAAAGGTACTAGTGAGGGAGACTGTGGAGAAAATCTGGGAAAGTGAAGAGTGTAGTCTGGAGAAAAATGAAGACATGGCTATCCTGGGAATCTTCCTTAAAATGAAAGTCCTTGCAGAAACCAATCAAGTAGTGGAAGAGGTCAAAGAAGTGATGGGCATTTCCAATAGGTGAAGTTCAGAGGTGGAGTGAGCTTCAAGGGGGAGGAAGTTTCTGGGATATTGTAAAGAAATTTTGACAGCATCAGAGATGGAGCTGAGAGGACAATTATCAGTCTGCTTATGATCTGAGTATTTCTAACACATGACACAAAGAGATAACAGCCATTGAAAGGGAAAAAAAAAGAATCTGTCCAGATTGGCCAAGAGCACATTTAATTATCCTGTTGTTGATATGCAATCTTATAAGCAGGCTAGTGAAGTCCAAATTTAGAAAAACAGAAGTTTGAATAATGATGACATGCTTAAACAAATGAATTCCAAGATAAGAAAATTATTAGTAATATTTCTAAACATTCTTTTTTTAAATTAAATTATTTTATTTGTTTTCAGTGTTTGAGAATCACTTCTATATATCTTAGATTTTTCTCCCCTTCTTCCCCTTTATTCCCCCTTCCCTCTCTACTCCCTCCTTGAGACTGTTTACAATCTTATATAGGTTCAATACATACATTCCTATTACATGTTGAATAGAAGAATTAAAATGAATGGGAGAAACCATAAAATAAAACAAAACAAAACACAATACAAAAGAAAATAGTCTGCTTCCATCTGTGATTCAGTTCCACAGTTCTTTCTATGAATGTAGAAGGCATTTTGCCTCAAGAGTCCATTGGAAATTTTTTAAGTCCTTGCATTGCAATAAAGCACTAAGTCTACCAGAAAAATTCCTAGCACATTGTGGTTGTTATTTTGTGCAAAGTTCTCCTGGTTCTGCTCCTTTCACCCAGCATCAGTTCATGTAAGTATTTCCAGGCCTCTCTGAAGTCTTCCTGTTCATAGTTTCTCATGGGATATAGGGCGTGTTTAGGGAGGACCAGTACCTTTGGTATGATGGCTGCTGAACCCTTTCAGGGCTCTTTCCACATTTGGTGTCCACTTGTTCCACCTCTCAACTGTGGCTCCAAGAAGCTGCAGCATGCGCAGCGGCCACACCCTGGTAAACCATTTCAGCAGATGGACCAAACCAGGTTGAGGGTAACCAAGGGTTCTCAAACCCATTGGTGAGTTAGGGGAGTGTCTACCCCAAGCATGTGAAGACTTCCTCTGGTGGAATGGGCGGATGAGAACAATTTGTTCCAACGGCAATGAAAGCAGATGAAACAGGCAATGTGGAGCACTTAGAGCTTGGTTAGACATCAAGGCCATTGCCACTGCATCCTGAACTATCACCAGCCATCTTGACTCTGTCCTGCCACTGGACTATGATGACTCTGGAGGAGAGAGTGAGGCTGACAATTTCCTGCAACTCTGCCTCACTTAAATTCAATTTATGCACAAATCAAAAGACATCACCCATACCATTTCATTATTATTCCTCAAAGTCCTGTGGTGACAGGCAAATGATGAAGCAGCAGGTGTGGATACACTGGGAGCTGTAGTCACAACCCTGCACACAGGTGGCCCAGGCCATAGGGTCATAGGAAGCAGCAGTCAGACTCGGTAGCCCCCTAGATGTCTGAGCAGCCTTTTAAGGACTGCACTGCTCACCTCCTGGTGTGAGGAAGGGGTCTAGAAAAGATGCCCTAAACATTGTCTGCTTACCCAACCCTGGCCTGATTACCATGGCAGGGAATCCCACTATGCAGCTGAAACAAAAAAAAAAATATTTACAAAATGTACGAAAACATCTGCAAAGATGATTCCACTCACCGTTGGCACATGGAACGTGTGCACACTAATAGACAACAAAAAATTCAGTAGATCTGAGAGAACTGCTCTTATTGCAAGAACTCAACAGGTATTACATCCAAATAGCAACCTTGAGTGAAACAAGGTTGGCAAATTTAGGCCAGCTTACTGAAGTTGGAGCTGAATACACTTTTTCTGGAGTGGGCACAGTGTAGGGGAGCACCACGAAGCTGGTGTGGGTTTTGCAATCAAAACTAATCTAATCAGCAAGCTAGTATGCCTGCCAAAAGGAGTGAATGACAGGCTTATAACAATGTG
The DNA here is from genome assembly GCF_028372415.1 of Notamacropus eugenii. NCBI lineage: Eukaryota > Metazoa > Chordata > Mammalia > Diprotodontia > Macropodidae > Notamacropus > Notamacropus eugenii. The sequence continues at coordinate 103,625,103 of NC_092874.1, read as the reverse complement.
ATTGCCACTCACAGGAGAAAGTCATGCCACCATCATCAGTGCCTATACTCCCACCATGACAAACCCTGATGAAGTCAAAGAAAAATTCTATGAAAACCTAGAGACCCTTATCGTCAACTTGTTCAATCATTCCCCAATTGATGGGCATCCCCCTGATTTCCAGGTTTTGGTCACCACAAAGAGAGCTGCTATAAATATTTTTGTACTTGTGGGACCCTTTCCCATTTCTATAATCTCTTTGGGATAGAGTACCAGAAGCAATGTTGCTGGGTCAAAAGGTATGCACAATTTTGTAGCCCTTTGGGCATGCTTCCAAATTGTTCTCCAGAATGGTTGGATCAGCTCACAGCTCCACCAGCGATGAATTAGTGTTCCAACTCTCCCACATCTTCTCCAACATTTATTATCTTCCTGTTTTGTCATGTTAATCAATCTGATCAGTGTGATGTGGTACCTCAGAGTTGTTTTGATTTGCATCTCTAATCAATAGTGATTTAGAACATTTTTTCATATGATTATAGATAGCTTAATTTCTTCCTCTGAAAACTCCCTGTTCATATCCTTTGATCATTTATCTGTTGGGGAATGACTTGTATTCTTGCACATTTGACTCAATTCTCTATATATTCTAGAAATGAATCCTTTATCACAGACACTAGTTAGAAAAATTCTTTATCAGGTTTCTGTTTCCCTCCTAATATTGGTTGCATTGGGTTTGTGCAAAAACTTTTCAAGTTATTTTTTTTATTTATTTAACGTTTAACATTCATTTTCACAGAATTTTGGGCTCCAGATTTTCTCCCCCCTTGTCCCCTCCCCCCACCCCAAAACACCGAGCATTCTAATTGCCCCCATCACCAATCTGCTCTCTCCTCCATCATTTCTCTCTGCCATTGTCTCCATCCTCTCCTCTGTCCTGTTGGGCCAAATAATTTTCTATACCCCTTTACCTGTATTTCTTATTTCCTAGTGGCAAGAACAATACTCGACAGTTGTTCCTAACACTCTGAGTTCGAACTTCTTTTCCTCCCTCCCTGCCCATCCCCTCCCTTTGGAAGGCAAGCAATTCAATATAGGCCACATCTGTACAGTTTTGCAAATGACTTCCATAATAGTCATGTTGTATAAGACTATATTTCCCTCCATCCTATCCTGCCCCCAATTACTTCTGTTCTCTCTTTTGATCCTGTCCCTCCCCATGAGTGTCGACCTCAAATTGCACCCTCCTCCCCATGCCCTCCCTTCCATCATCCCCCCCATCTTGTTTATCCCCTTATCCCCCACTTTCTTGTATTGTAAGACAGGTTTTCATACCAAAATGAGTGTGCATTTTATTCCTTCCTTTAGTGGAATGTGATGAGAGTAAACTTCATGTTTTTCTCTCACTTCCCCTCTTTTTCCCCAAACTAAAAAAGTCTTTTGCTTGCCTCTTTTATGAGAGATAATTTGCCCCATTCCATTTCTCCCTTTCTCCTCCCAATATATTTCTCTCTCACTGCTTGATTTCATTTCTTTTTTTTAAGATATGATCCCATCCTCTTCAATTTACTCTGCGCACTCTGTCTCTATATGTGTATGCGTGTGCATGTGTGTGTGTGTAATCCCACCCAGTACCCAGATAGTGAATAGTTTCAAGAGTTACTAATATTGTCTTTCCATGTAGGAATGTAAACAGTTCAACTTTATAGTAAGTCCCTTATGACTTCTCTTTGCTGTTTACCTTTTCATGCTTCTCTTCATTCTTGTGTTTGAAAGTCAAATTTTCTTTTTAGCTCTGGTCTTTTCATCAAGAATGCTTGAAAGTCCTCTATTTCATTGAAAGACCAATTTTTCCCCTGAAGTATTATACTCAGTTTTGCTGGGTAGGTGATTCTTGGTTTTAGTCCTAGTTCCTTTGACTTCTGGAATATCCTATTCCATGCCCTTCGATCCCTTAATATAGAAGCTGCTAGATCTTGTATTATCCTGATTGTATTTCCACAATACTTGAATTGTTTCTTTCTATCTGCTTGCAATATTTTCTCCTTGACCTGGGAACTCTGGAATTTGGCCACAATATTCCTAGGAGTTTCTCTTTTGGGATCTTTTTCAGGTGGTGATCGGTGGATTCTTCAATATTTATTTTGCCCTCTGATTCTAGAATATTAGGGCAGTTTTCCTTGATAATTTCATGAAAGATGATGTCTAGGCTCTTTTTCTGATCACGGCTTTCAGGCAGGCCCATAATTTTTAAATTGTCTCTCCTGGATCTATTTTCCAGGTCAGTTGTTTTTCCAATGAGATATTTCCCATTATCTTCCATTTTTTCATTCTTTTGGTTTTGTTTTGTGATTTCTTGGTTTCTCATAAAGTCATTAGCCTCCATCTGTTCCATTCTAATTTTGAAAGAACTATTTTATTCAGTGAGCTTTTGAATCTCCTTTTCCATTGGCTAATTCTGCTTTTGAAAGCATTCTTCTCCTCATTGGCTTCTTGAACCTCCTTTGCCAATTGAGTTAGCGTATTTTTCAAGGTGTTATATTCTTCAGCATTTTTTTGGGTCTCCTTTAGCAGGGTGCTGATCTGCTGATCATACTTTGCTTGCATGTCACTCATTTCTCTTCCCAGTTTTTCCTCCATCTCTCTAACATAATTTTCAAAATTTTCTGAGCTCTTTTTGAACCTTTCTATGGTCTGAGCCCATTGAGTGGGCTGGGATGTAGAAGCCCTGACTTCCATGTCTTTCCCTGATGGTGAGCACCACTCTTCCTCATCAGAAAGGAGGGGAGGAGAAACCTGTTCACCAAGAAAGTAACCCTCTATAGTCTTTGTTTTTTTCCCCTTTTCTTGGCATTTTCCCAGCCAGTGACTTGACCTCTGAATATTCTCCTCACACCCACCTAGCCTCCTGATCCTCCTAGCCAGCACTTGGGGTCTGGGACTCAAATGCTGCTTCCCAGCCTCAGGGCTTTGGGTGGGGGCAGGGCTGCTATTCAGTGTGAGATTAAGTTCAGGTGCTCAGGTTGGGGCAGGGCTGCCTCACGGGCTCAGTTCCCTCAGGGGGTTTATGCAGAGACCTTCAACAATGGATCTGGGCTCCTGCCAGCTTGGGGAGCCCAGGTCTGCTCCCACCTCCGCTGCTGCCTCCCGAGGGGGCCTAAGTTATGGGGGCACCCTACCCCCCTCTCAACCCACCGAAGAGACCCTCTCACTGACCCTTGTCACCTGTGGGTGGGGGACCCGCACAGCTGCTGGAGATTCTATCCCTGAAGCCTGATCGGATCTGCTCCGTTCGGTGCCATGCCACTGAGGCAGGGTTGGGCTCTGCTCCAGGTCTGGGGCATGAGGGACCTTTTGTGAGAGGTTTTCAAGCTCTCTGGAGCAGAAATCTCCAGAGATTGTTCTGTGGCTTCTGCTGCTCCAGAATTCGCCGGTGGTTCTTTTTTTTTACAGATATTTTATGGGCAGTGGGTTCAGAGGTAGCGTATGTGCGTCTTTTTACTCCACCATCTTGGTTCCGCTCCCAAACTTTTCAATTTAATGTAATCAAAATTATCCATTTTCCATTTGGTAATATTATCCATGTCTTTTTTGGTCATAAATTTCTCCATTCTCCGTAAATGTGACAAATACACTATTCCTTGCTCTCCTAATTTGTTTATAGTATCAATCTTTATACCTAGGTCATGTATCCATTTGGACTTTACTCTAGTGTATGGTGTCAGGCATTGCTCTATGCCCAGTTTCTGCCACAGTGTTGTCCAGTTTTCCCAGCAATTTTTGTCAAACAGTGAGTTCTTATCCCAGAAGCTGGAATCCTTGGGTTTATCAAAGAGTAGATTGCTATGTTCATTGACTACTGTGTCTTGACTACCTAATCTATCCCACTGGTCTACCCCTCTGTTTCCTAGCCAGTACCAAGTGGTTTTGATTATTGCTTCTTTGTAATACAATTTGAGATCTGGTAGGGCTAGGCCACCTTCCCTAGCATTTCTTTTCATTAGTTCCATTGATATTCTGGACATTTTGTTCTTCCAGATGAATTTTGACATTATTTTTTCTAGCTCTAGAAAATAATTATCTGTTAGTTTGATTGGTGTGGTATTGAATAAGTAAATTAATTTAGGTACAATTTTCATGTTTATTATATTGTCTCGGCCTACCCACGAGCAACTAATGTTTTTCCACTTACTTAAATCTGACTTTATTTGTGCGAAAACTGTTTTGTAATAGTGTTCATATAGTTCCTGGGTTTGTTTTGGCAGGTAGACTCCCAGATATTTTGTAGTGTCTACCGTAGCTTGAAATGGGATTTCTCTATTTCTTGCTGTTGGGCTTTGTCAGTAATATATAGAAATGCAGATGATTAATCTGGGTTTATTTTGTAACCTACAACTTTGTCAAAGTTGTTTATTATTTCAAGTAGTTTTTTACTTGATTCTCTGGGATTCTCTAAGGATATCATCATATCATCTGAAAAAAGTGATCATTTAGTTTCTTCTTTGCTTATTCTAATTCCTTCAATTTCTTTTTCTTCTCTTATTGCTATAGCTTGCATTTCTAATACCATGTTGAATAACAGTAGTGACCATGAACATCCTTGTTTCACTCCTGATCTGACTGGAAATGCATCTAGCTTATCCCTATTGCATATAATGTTTGCAGATGGTTTTAAGTAGATACTGCTTATCATTTTATGGAAAGTTCAATTATTCCTATGCTCTCCAGTGTTTTCAACAGGAATGGGTGTTGTATTTTTTCAAAAGCTTTTTCTGCATCTATGGAGATAATCATGTGGTTTCTGCTAGTTTTGTTGTTGATACTATCAATAATCACCTTACCATCTTGGCTCCTGGAAGTCTGAATCTCCATTTCCAAACATTCTTTCAGAGGTGAATAAGCTCTTACTAAGTTTGCCTATAGTAGATATTTAATAAATGTTTGTTGAACTGAACTAATATGAAACCTTTTTCATTTTTTTAGTGAAGGCCATGTAATCCATGTTTCCATGCTGCAGAAATTTGTCCAAGAAGATAACCTCCTTTTTGTCCTGTCTATAGCTTGGATGCACATAATTGTTGGCATGTTGTCTCCACCATTAGAATGACAACTCCTCAAGGGAAGGGTTCCCTTTTTAGTTTTCTTTGTACCTGTACCTGTACTTTGCACAGTGCTTGGCCACAAGGTAAGAGCTTGATTATGGTTTGACTTTAATCTCTTGTTTAGTTATAATTTATGGTAGCTATTCCATTCACGAACATTTCCCAGTTATGGTTCAATGATTTTAATGCTATTAGACTATGAATTTTCCCCTTTGCTTTTGTAGCTTTAGAGTTATAAGCTACATTTACCTTTTAGAAGTGATTGAGGTAGCTTTATGTTATGCAACATTTCATATATTATGGTCATTACTTGTTCAGATTTTAGAAAATTTTTCTTATGGATACATATGGGCCAAGTGTCTGTTTTGTAATGCAGCCCTATAATGTAACTGATGTTTTATTTTACAATTAGTCTTTTGGATTATCAATTCTTAGTTTGTTAATTTTGCTCTATTTCTGAAGAGGTTCATCTACTTCTTTTAGATTGTCAAATTTGTTATTACATACATTTTACTTTACTTTGATCTCTCCTTTGTTAATCTTAATTTTGAGTATTGAGGGATGGCTTTCTTCTTTTATTGATAATACATGCATTTCCCCCAATTTTGTTAGTTATTTCAAATGATAGCTCTTTAGTCTATCATTTTAATAATTTTTCTATTTTTTAGTTACATTGATTTCTGTTTTGACTTTGTTTAGTTAGCCTTCTATTTTCTGTTGGCTTGTTACTTTGTAAAGTGCAGAATCAATTTATAATTTTTCTCTTTATCTTGGTTATTGATATGGACATTTAGCACTATACAGTTTTGCTCCTAGGCTGATTAGATGTAGAATTCGATATGTAATGTCTCTCCAATGTGACCTTCCATGGTTTTTAATTTTTTCTATTACACAGTCTTTACTTAATGATTTTTAAAAGTTCTGTGCTCCTATTGGATCCTTATTTCTATTAATAATACCTTATTATTCACAGGAATGAATAATCTCTGCTTTAATGGTAATCTATATCAGGGGGCAGAGCTAAGATGGTGGAGTAGAAGGACAGACCTGTAGAAACTCTCCCCCATTGCCCATAAAATACCTGTAAAAAATGAATCTAACCAAATTCTAGAGCAGCAGAAGCCATAAAACAACAGAGTGAAAGAGATTTCCAGCCCAAGACAGCCTGAAAGACTGACAGGAAAGGTCTATCACACTGAGCTCAAAGCAGAGTGAAGCTCAGCCTTGGCCACATGGCTCAGCAGGGACAGATCTGGAACAGGCCTCAGGGGGCAGAATCCCCGGTAGCAGCTGCAGTTCCCAGATTGCTCAACCCACAAACATCAAAGACAGCTCCAAAGGTCACTGAGAAAGCTCTTTTACCTGGGTGAGAAGGGAATGCAGCAGAGTCCATTTTTGGAACCCTTGGCCTAAAGACCCTGGGGGAACTGAACATCTGATCTGGGTCTCAGCCCTGAGTGGCGGTCCTGGGGTGAGGAGGAGTGCTTGCTGGTGGAGCTGGTGGAGGCTCTGGAGAGGGAATTCTACTTGCAGATCAGAGGTAGAAAAGCCTGCAGTAGCTCTCAGATCAGAGCACAGACCAGGAGAAGAGTAAACACCTCTCCCTTGATTGTGCCACCTTGGAGGTACTGAGAACTTACAGGTCCCCAGAATATACTTCTGCCTGAGAAACTTCTCCCTCTAAAATTATTTCATTTCCATGGTCACTGTGGCAACTAGACTGGGTCTGTACAAAGGTCATATGTGCATTTCTATTGTCATCCTTCCCCTCTTTTGAGCTAAATGAACAGCCTTCCTTTCCATGTCAAATCACCCAGATTGCTCTTGTAAAGGCAAGCCTGAAGGCTAAGAATTCCCAAGCAAAATAGCTAACTCTTTTTCCATCTGATTTGTTTTCCTAAAGCAGCTCATCTCTCTTTTTATACGTAATAGGCAACCCATTAAAAAAATCCAGACTCTCCTACTTACCCCTGCTAACTTCTTCCCTGATCTTATTGGAATTCTTTGCAAACACTTTTCCACATCTCCAGGTTACCCCTCCTATAATCTCACTTCTCAGTTTTCACAGGGTTTCATGCTTTGGGACCATTCTCTGGCTACCAATGAAAGAGTTAAATCATCCCAACCTGGAATACTTATTTCTTCCTCTAAAGCTACTCTTCCTCCAAATAGAGATTTTATACCCTGTAATCCTGTTCATGAAGCCAAATGTATCACTAAGGCAATATTCACAGCAGTGGTGGTGACTATGAATATGACAGCATAGTTCTGAATTGCAAAATATAAAAGAGCACATTTAGAGAAGGCAGAAGAAAAAGATTTATTTAGATACCAGTAAGCCAAATCCCAGAAAGAGAAAGCAAAATCTGTCATGGTGACCAAGAAGTTAATAAACATGATCACCATAAGGAGCAAAGCCATTCCCAAGCCTCCCCCACTCCACCAGGGTCTTCTCACAATCAAACACTCAGGAGCTTGAGACTTGCCATGCCCACCTGTGCCTTCTCTCCTCTGACCTGACCACACTCACTCATGTCTTCCCTGTTCTGCTCCACCCTTCCTGTTATGCCTGTTCAGCAAGCTCTGCCCAGCACATGTGACCCAGGCTTCCATGTGATTTAAGCAAATCATGTGGGCCTATTAATGAATGGGAAAGATCTTTCCATTTCAATTACTATGACACCCTCAAAGGAATTATAGCTATGACATCCATGACAAATGGGCAGTAATTTAGCATCTACTTTGAATCTTTAAGAAACAAGTAAGTTACAAGACAAGTTATACAGGTGAGTTTTTTTAACAGTTCTCATTGCCAGGCCTAGAGGCCTGAGGGCTACCCGAGTCTTATCTTACCTCACCTCCTGAGGTCTTCGGCTGGCCAAGCCGGATGCTCGTATGAGAGAAAGGACGTTCCAGAGTCGAACAAGGGTTGAGCTTTATTTCAGGGTTCTGGTTACAAGTGCAGGGGAGTTCTTCCTTAGGAGGGAGAGAGAAAGATCTCCCAAGGAGGCAAAGATCTTACAATAAGAGATTGGAAGTAGAAGTATAAGTGGGGAGAGAGGGGGAGGGGAGAGAAGAGAGAGGAAAAGCGGAGCCTAGTGTCCTCACACGTGGCCCCTCCCCCCAAGAGAGCTTTCAGGCTTTCCTGATCCTACTTAAGCTCTCCAGCCGCATAGTTTGCATCTGAATACCGTGCTGTTAGATAACAATAGTGTGCCCAGATCCGGGACAATCTCGAGGGCGGGGAGAGCTCTCTCCCATCACGTCTCTCACGGGAAGAGGCGGAAATACACGAGATAGCTCGGTTCACCTCGATTCCCAGTCGTTTCCTGGGGGGTCTCGTGAGAACTCTAAGATTTAGAAGTTCCCACCTTTACCCGCCCGAGACTGTCCACATGGAATTGAGCTTCCAACCCCAGCATCTCATTACTTGACATTTCAATTCAAGAAGTATTTCTTCAATACCTACCATGCCAATGTGTAAGGCATGCATGTGTGGGGAAGGAGGAGCAAAGATAACCATTACACAGACCAAAATCACAAGGAATTGAAAGGGTTGATCAAAGGAGTTCTCTTGAGGAATTCAACTTCATGAATATGCAGGGCAATGGAACCTTTGATTTAGAGTGTTTGGAACAATGTGGATAAGCCTTTTAGCACCTTGTTAAGAAGGGGAAAAATTTCTGATAAGTCCTGCTCAAATGTGGCATTTATTAAGGTTTCACTAACTTCAGACAGTGTGCTAAGTGCTGCAGAGCATATATATACATATATATGCAAATATGTATATATATGCATATATATGAAATAACCCCTACAATCAAGGAGGATACATTCTAATGGGGGTGAAAACAAGTAATTATTTTTAAAATATAAGCATATATGAAAATAGTCTGAAAGAGAAAGACTATAGCAGCTAGAGGAAAGCTGGAAAAGGGGTCTCCAGCAGAAGGTGGTATTTGAGCTGTGTCTTGGAGAAAGCCAAGGAAACTGAAAGGCAAAGGTGGGAAAGTAGAGCATTTTAGGCATAGGTGACATCTAGTGCAAAGACATGATAATTGTCAACTTTATTTTATTTCATCTTTTAGTTATAATGATAGGACTGCAATCTGGCATCACAGGCTAAGTGGTCCTGATGTCTCTAAAGCTTATAGGCAGAGACAGATAAAGTTTGTACTTCTCCACTATTCTGATCTATGCTAACTTTATCAGGTAGATAATGTTCTCAGTATTTCTTTAAATGAAACTTGACCAGACTCAGAGAATGTGACTCATTCTCTCCCCCTTCTTTACATCGTTTGCCTAGATCCTCCCTCAGTTTCTGGTTCTGATAAAGAAACTAAACACTTACCCAAGCCTACTACTGATAAATGGATCTTAGTATTTCACCATAATATCTAGGTCTGATTAGGAATGCTCCCTGCCCATGGGTTGCCAATTACCTGTTCTCAACCAAGCCCATTCTCAGGGTATATACATTTGCCACTGGAACCCAAAAGTGAGAGTATTTCCTCCCTGACATGTCTTCCTTCCCCTCACAATGAATGAATTTCTTGCGTCTGTGGGGAAGAATCTATGTGTATTGATATGTAGTGTGTGTGTGTGTGTGTGTGTGTGTGTGTGTATGTTTCGTCTCCTTGTTTGCCACATAATTATAAGACTCTTCTTTGATCAGCATCCTGAATATCAATTTACTATAAATTCTAGAAGCAAGGTGTTTGCGTTAATCCAAGTTGCAGGGCCAAAAAAAGCAAAAACCAAGTGATGGAGTCTAATAGTCAAAGAACTGCAAGTTCTTTGGGGGTGCTATATCAGATTATAAAGGGGAGCTAGGCATTAGAAAGTCTGGAAAGGTAGGGAGGGTTCAGGTTATGAAGAGTTTTAACTGACAAAGGAGTTTAAAATCAAGTGGAGGGTCAAAGGAAACCAATGGAGCTAATGAAGATGGGGTGAGGGATAAAAAGTGATCACCTCTATCTAGGGAAACCATCACTTCAGTAGTTCAGTGGAGTAGGATTAGAATAGTGATGTACTTGGAAGAGAGAGAGAGATCAGTTGGAAGGTTTTTAAGTAGGCCTGGAGAGAGGTGATAAGGGTGTGCACTATGGTTGTTACTGTGTGAGTGAAAAGAAGGGAATACGTACAGAAGTTGTGAAGGTAAAAACAACAGAATTTGACAATAAATTGAATAAATTGTCACTAAATTGACAATAAATAAATGAGAAGGATTCCAGGATGACACCAGGAGTGTAGGCTTCTGTGATATAGAAGATGACGGTGCTCTCAACAATGAAAGGCAAGTTTGACAGGAGCGAGGGTTTAGGAAAGAAAGATAAAGAAATATCTTTTAGATATGTTGAATTTCAGATACCAGTTGGACTCATAGTTCAATATGTCCAATATTCAGTTGTAAAGATATGACTGAAGTTCAAAAGGGTGACTAGGGACAGAGAAATAGATTGGGGAATCATCTGCATACCGTTAATAATTGAACCCTAGGGAGTTGATGATATCACCAAATGTGATGGAATAGTGTGAAAAGAGAAGGTGCTGGATCACAACAGAGTCTTGGGCAATACCCTTGGATAGTGAATATATTGTCTGGCTTCTAGTCTGGCCACAGTCCAGTAATGATTTTCTTCAGAACAGATACACCCTAGTTCTTCTCAGCAAATCACAGTAACCTTGCCTGATTAGCCACAATCCTCCCTCTCCAATTACACTGCCCCACCCCACACACAAAGAAAATTTCCCCTTAGTTTCTTAGATTAACTTCTTCATAAGAGCCCATCCCAGGTCAGCAGGGCAGTGACAAACACCTGTTATCCCTGCTAGCTGAGGCTTTTTCTTGGACCTCTGGAGCTTAGGACTTCTGAACTGTAATGAGTTAAGTCAATTTGGTATGAATCCTTTGTCAGGGAGCCACCAGGTTGCCTAAGGAGGACCTGGTTGGAAATAGAGTAGGTCTAAGCTCTCATCCTGATCAAAGTGTGGTATAGGGAAGAGAGGGCAGCAAGGAGGTGTCTCATTGGATTAGATTCTCCATGTTATTTACTATTCACTGTTCACATCACACTTCATGGATCATCCATTGCAAAATAAACCCTTGGGAGACCCTGTTTCTAATTTATGTACCTCATTTTCCACTGGGTGAGACAGAGAATTCTCATGACTCATGGTCCTCTCAGTTTTTAGTTCAGACACCTCCATTTTCCTGTTCAACCATCTCTTAGCCATAGGTGACATGTAGGGTAAAGGCATAACTATGAACTATATATTATTTGATGCATTAATGATAATGATGATAGGACTGCATTTGTGTGTGATTCTCCTTTTTTCTTGAAGAGGACCATAATATCAAGATGATAACATAACTTGCACTTGACTCTGATTTGAGTGAGAGAGGGCTGTTCAAGGTCACCAGCTTCACTTTTCCTCCCTACTTTCTCAAAGTCACACAGGAAAGAACTGGAAGAACAAGAAGCAAATATAGTTGTGCGCCTGAGAGCTGCCCAGAAGAATGTTCCATACCTGGCTTTTCAGCATGAAACAATAACTGTGAATTTTTAATTCAACCAGAAGAGTTCAAGGTCAATTCTAGTGACAGAGACAAGATTTGCTTTCTTCCTGAAAGTGATAGTGTTCTTCAGTTCCTAGGAGTGGCTAGATAGGACAGTCAGAAAAGTCCCCAGATTTCACAAGGCTGTGGGACCAGTCAAAGATAACCTCTCACTCATGATAGGACTGCAATCTGGCATCATAGGCTAAGTGATCCAGATGCTTTAAAGCTTATAGATAGAGACAGCTAAAGTTTGCACTTTTGTACTACTCTGACCCATACTAACTTTGTATCAGGTAGATAATGTTCTCAGTTTTTTTAATGAAACTTGAGCAGCCTTGCAGGACTCAACTAATTCTCTTCTCCTGCTTTACATACTTCACTTACATCCGCCCTTAGTCTCTGGTTCTGGTGAAGAAACTAAACACTTACCCAAGCTTATTGTTGATAAATGGCCCTTAGGACTTCCCCACAATATCTAGGTCTGATTAGAAATGCCCCCTGCCAATGTGGTGCCAATTACCTGATCTCAAACAAGTATATTCTTAGGGTATAAAAATTTGCCACCAGAACCTCAAAGGTGAGAATATTTCCTCTCTGACATATCTCCCTCCCCCTCACAATGGGTGAGTTTCTTTCATTTGTGGGGATGAATCTCTTCATATTGACATAAATACATAGATAGATGGATAGATAGATAGATAGATAGATAGATAGATAGATAGATAGATAGATAGATAGATAGATAATGTTTTGACTGCTCATGGTGTAACATAGTTGTAAGACCCTTGTTTGATCAGTATCCTGAATATCAATTTACTATAAACTGCAAAACAAAGGTGTTTGCTTTAATCCAAGCTACAGAGGTAAATACAGCAAAAGACAATTGATGGAGTGTCAGTTAGAGAACTACAAGTAGGACAGTGTGGCTCTATCAGAGGGTAGAGGGAAGTTAGGTCTTGGAAAGCCTGGAAAGTTGGGCAGATTTCAGGTTTTGGAGAGTTTCAATTGTCAAAGAAGTTTAAAATCAAGTTGAAATCAAAGGAAGCCAATGGTTCTAAGGACTTTGGGTGAGGGGTTGAACATGATCACCTCTATTTGGTAAACCATCACCGCATCAGTTGAGTGGTGGAAGATTAGGATAGGAATACACTTGAAGTAGAGAGATCACTTGACTCCTGAAGGAGGGCAGGATAGAGGTGATAAGTGTCTCTACCATGATTGTATGAGTGGAAAGAAGGAAACACACACATAAGCTATGAAGGTAAAAACAACAGAATTTGACAATAAATTGGATAGACTGACAATAAATAAATGAGAAGGATTCCAGGATGACACCAGGATTGTAGGCTTGGGTGATAGAGAGGATGATGGTGCAATCAATAATGAAAGGCAAGTTTTGGAGGAGGGAAGGTTCAAGGAAGAAACATAAAGAAATATCTTTCAGATATGTTGAATTAGAAATACCAGATGGACTGACCATTCAGTATGGCCAATATTCAGTTGAAAGGATATGAATGAAGTTCAAAAGAATGACTAGGGATAGAGAAATAGATTGGGGAATCATCTGCATACTGGTAATAATTGAACCCTAGGGAGTTGATGATATCACCAAATGTGATGGAATAGTGTGAAAAGAGAAGGTGCTGGATCACAACAGAGTCTTGGGCAATACCCTTGGATAGTGAATATATTGTCTGGCTTCTAGTCTGGCCACAGTCCAGTAATGATTTTCTTCAGAACAGATACACCCTAGTTCTTCTCAGCAAATCACAGTAACCTTGCCTGATTAGCCACAATCCTCCCTCTCCAATTACACTGCCCCACCCCACACACAAAGAAAACTTCCCCTTAGTTTCTTAGATTAACTTCCTCATAAGAGCCCATCCCAGGTCAGCAGGGCAGTGACAAACACCTGTTATCCCTGCTAGCAGGAAGGCTGAGGCTTTTTCTTGGACCTCTGGAGCTTAGGACTTCTGAACTGTAATGAGTTAAGTCAATTTGGTATGAATCCTTTGTCAGGGAGCCACCAGGTTGCCTAAGGAGGACCTGGTTGGAAATAGAGTAGGTCTAAGCTCTCATCCTGATCAAAGTGTGGTATAGGGAAGAGAGGGCAGCAAGGAGAGGTGTCTCATCGGATTAGATTCTCCATGTTATTTATTTCTCACTGTTCAAATCACCCTTCATGGATCATGCATGGCAAAATAAACCTTCTGCAGACCTTGTTTCTAGTTTATGTACCTGGTTTTCCACTGGATGAGACAGAGAATAATTCTCATGACCCATGATCCTCTCAGTTTTTGGTTCAGATACCTCCATTGTCTTGTTCAACCTTCTCTTTTACCATAGGTGACATCTAAGACAAAGGCATAACTGTCAACTATATGTCATTTGATGCTTTAATGATAATGATAGGACTGAGTGTGTATGATTCTCCTTTTTTCTTGAAGAGGATCATGACATCAAGATGATGACATGACCTGAAGTTGACTTTGATTTGAGTGAGGAAGGGCTGTGCTAGATAATATCACCAGCCTCACTTTATCCTCCACAGCCATCTGGTTCTACTGGCCTGATGTTCATAAGGATGACTGGAGATGGCCCAGGATGCAGTGGGAAATTCCTGCCATTTGACACTAAGGTCTTATCACATTCTCACCTTGAATGTGATACACTCATTCAGTGAATGGGACTCCTTAATTAGATACTCAGGGGATGGTTCCTTTAAAAAAAAGAAATGAAATTGAGAGGGGAAGACCCTCAGGTTTCTTGGCTAAAAGAGAAAGAGTTAGTGCTAATATTTGCATTCATGCTCTACTAGGTGGACAGGGACCAGTTGTCCAATCTATGAGCTCCAGAGTCAATTGGGTTTAATTAAGAGTTGGTCTTTCAGCAAGAAATCTAGCCAGTAAACCCAAAGGGGAAAAAAAACAGGTTTTGGCCATGGAAGTGTACCTTCCCCTGGGTAGAGTATCCAAGGAGGAGAAGAGAGGAGAAAGAAGGCGAGGGAAGGGAGGAGAGGACTGCTAATCACTCACAGGTTGGGGTGTCCTTGATTCTCAAAGAGGACCATGACATCAAGATGATGACATAATTTGCACTTGACTCTGATTTGAGTGAGAGAGGGCTGTTCAAGGTCACCAGCCTCACTTTTCCTCCCTACTTTCTCATAGTCACACAGGTAAGAACTGGAAGAACAAGAAGCAAATCCAGTTCTGCTCCTGAGAGCTGCCCAGAAGAATGTTCCATACCTGGCTTTTTTAGCATGAGAAAATAACTGTGATTGTTAATTGAATTAGAATAGTTCAAGGTCAATTCTAGCTGACAGAGAAGAGATTTGCTTTCTTCCTGAAAGTGACAGTGTTCTTCAATTCCTAGGAGTGGCAGGATAGGCCAGTCAGGAAGGTCCCCAGGTTTCACAATGATGTGAGACCAGTCAAAGATGACCTCTCACTCATGACAGGACTCCAGTCTGGCATCATGGTCTAAGTGGTCCTGATGTCTCTAAACCTTAAAGGCAGAGACAGCCAAAGTTTATTCTTTTGCACAACTCTGTCCTATGTTAACTTTCTATCAGATAGATAATGTTCTCAGTTTTTCTTTGAATGAAACTTGAGCAGCCTTGCCAGACTTAAGTCATTCTTTTCTGCTTTATGTAGTTCACTTAGATCCTCCCTCAATTTCTGGTTCTGATGAAGAAACTGTACACTTACCCAAGTCTTTCTTGATAAATGGCCCTTAGGGCTTCTCCACAATATCTAGGTCTGATTGGAAATATCCCCTGCCAATGTGGTACCTGATCTCAAACAAGTACATTCTTTTAGGGTATAAAAATTTTCCACCTGCACCTCCAAGGTGAGAATATTTCCTTCCTGACATGTCTCCCTTCCCCTCACAATGGGTGAGTTTCTTTCATCTGTGAGGATGAATCTATTTATATTGACATATATATATATATATGCACATATATACATATATATTTACACATAATGTTTTGCCTGCTTGATATGTTAAATAACTGCAAGAACCTTGTTTGATCAGCATCCTGAATATCAATTGACTATAAATTACAAAAGTAAGGTGTTTGCATTAATCCAACGTGCAGCAGTAAATAAAGCAGAAGATATATGATGAAGTCTCATAATCAAAGAATTGGAAGTACAATAGTCCGACACTATCAGTGTGTGAAGGGGAATTAAGTCTTAGAAAGACCGAAAAGTTAGGCAGAGTTCAGGTCTTGAAGAGTTTCAATTGACTAGGGAGATAAAAATCAAAGGAATCCAACGGATCTAAGGATGGTTGAGTGAGGGGTTGAACATGATCAGCTCTATTTGGGAAATGATGACCTCAGCAGTTGAGTGGGGGAGGATTAGAATAAGGATATACTTGAAAGAGAGTGATCATTTGACTCCTGAAGTAGGCCAGGAGAGAGATGATAAGGGTCTGCACTATGGTTGTGACTGTATGAGTGGAAAGAAGGGAACACACACAGAAGCTGTGAAGGTAAAAACAACTGGATTTGACAACAAACTTAATAAATTGACATTAAATTGACAATAAGTAAATGACAAGGATTCCAGGATGACACCAGGATTGTAGACTTGGATGATAGAGAGAATGATGGTGCCCTGAACAATGAAAGGCAAGTTTGAGAGGAGGGAGGATTTAGGGAAGAAAGATAAAGAAATATCTTTTAGAAATGTTGAATCTGAGATACCCCTTGGATTGCTAATTCAATACATCCAGTATTCAGTTAAACAGGTGTGACTTCAGTTCAAAAGAGTGGCTAGGGCTTGAGAAATAGATTGAGGAATTATTTGTATACTGATAATAATTGAATCCTCAGAAGCTGATGATAACACTGAAGGAGGAATAGTGTGAAAAGAGAAGGCACTGGATCACAACAGTCTTGGGCAATACCCTTGGATAGTGAATATGTTGTCTGACTTCTATTCTAGCCAAAGTCCTATAATCATTTTCTTTAGAATATATTTACCCTAGTTCTTATCAGTAAATCACAGGAACCTTGCCTGATTAGCTACAATCCTCCCTCTCCAATTACACCGCCCCACCCCACACGCAAAGAAAACTTCCCCTTAGTTTCTCAAATTTCTTCAAAAAAGGCCATCTCAGATCAGTAGGACAGTGGCAAACATCTGTTATCCCTGCTACCAAGAAGGCTGAGGCTGTTTCTTGGACATCTGGAGCTTAGGCATCTGAATTCTAATGACTTAAGCCAATTTGGTATGATTCCTCACAAGACTGTGGGACCAGTCAAAGACGAGTTCTCACTCATGATCGGACTCCAATCTGGCATCATAGGTAAAGTGGTCCTGAGGTCTCTAAAGCTTATAGGCAGAGACAGCTAAAGTTTATACTTCTGCACTACTCTGTCCTATGTTAATTTTCTATCAGTTTACATAATGTTCTCAGTTTTTCTTTGAGTGAAACTTGAGCAGCCTCGCAGGAGTTGTCATTCTCTTCTGCTTCACATAGTTCGCTTAGATCTTCCCTCAGTTTCTGATTCTGATGAAGAAACTAAACACTTACCCAAGCCTACCACTGATAAATGACCCTTAGGACATCTCCAAAATATCTGGGTCTCATTAGAAATGCCCCCTGTCAATGTAGTACCAATTACCTATACACAAACAAGTACATTTTTAGGGTATAAAAATTTGCAACCTAAACCTCAAAGGTGAGACATGTCTCCCTGACATGTCTCCCTCCCCCTCACAATGAGTGAGTTTCTTGCATCTGTGGGGATGAATCTGTTTATACTGACATATACATACATACATATATATATATGTACATATAATATTGTGCCTGCTTGTTGTGTTATATAGTTGCAAGACCATTGTTTGATCAGTATCCTGAATATCAATTTACTATAAATTTCAAAAGCAAGGTATTTGCTTTAATCCCAGCTGCAGAGGCAAATAAAGCAAAAGACAACTGATGGAGTGTCATAGAGAACTGTAAGTAGGACATTATGGCTCTATCAGAGGGTAGAGAGGAGTTAAGCTTTAGAAGGGCTGGAAAGTTACGCAGAGTTCAGGTTTTGAAGAGTTTTAATTGACAAAGGAGTTTAAAATGAAGTCAAAATTAAAAGAAGTTGATGGATCTAAGGATGTTTGGTTGAGGAATTGAACATGATGAGCTCTATTTGGGAAACCATCACCTCAGCAGTTGAGTGGAGGAGGATTAGAATAGAGATACACTTGAAAGACAGAGATCAGTTGACTCTTGAAGTAGGCCAGGAGAGAGGAAAGGGTCTGAACTATGGTTGTTACTATATGAAAGAAGGGAACACACACAGAAGTTGTGAAGGTAAAAACAACAGGATTTGACAACAAACTTAATAAATTGACATTAAATTGACAATAAGTAAATGACAAGGATTCCAGGATGACACCAGGATTGTAGACTTGGATGATAGAGAGAATGATGGTGCCCTGAACAATGAAAGGCAAGTTTGAGAGGAGGGAGGGTTTAGGGAAGAAAGATATAGAAATACCTTTTAGATATGTTGAATTAGAAATACCAGATGGACTGACCATTCAATATGTCCAATATTCAGTTGAGAGGATGTGAATGAAGTTCAAAAGAGTGACTAGGGATAGAGAAATAGATTGGGGAATCATCTGCATACTGGTAATAATTGAACCCTAGGGAGTTGATGATATCACCAAATGTGATGGAATAGTGTGAAAAGAGAAGGTGCTGGATCACAACAGAGTCTTGGGCAATACCCTTGGATAGTGAATATATTGTCTGGTTTCTAGTCTGGCCACAGTCCAGTAATCATTTTCTTCAGAACAGATATACCCAATTCTTATCAGCAAATCACAAGAACCTTGCCTGATTAGCCACAATCCTCCCTCTCCAATTACACTGCCCCACACCACCCACTAGGAAAACTTTCCCTTGGTTGCTTAGATTGACTTCTTCATAAGAGCCCATCCCAGGTCAGCAGGGCAGTGGCAGACACTTGCTATCCCTGCTAGCAGGAAGGCTGAGGCTTTTTCTTGGACCTCTGGAGCTTAGGACTTCTGAACTGTAATGAGTTAAGTCAGTTTGGTATGAATCCTTTGTCAGGGAGCCACCAGGTTGCCTAAGGAGGGCCTAGTTGGAAATGAAGTAGGTCTAAGCTCTCATCCTGATCAAAGTGTGGTATAGGAAAGAGAGGGGAGCAAGGAAAGGTGTCTCATTGGATTAGGTTCTCTATGTTATTTATTACTCACTGTTCACATCACACTTCATGGATCATCCATGGCAAAATACACCTTTTGCAGACCCTGTTTCTAGTTTATGTACCTGGTTTTCCACTGGGTGAGACAGAGAATTCTCATGACTCATGGTCCTCTCAGTTTTTAGTTCAAACACTTCCATTGTCTTATTCAACCTTCTATTTTAGACTTACGTGATATCTAGTGCAAAGGTATGATACTTGTCAACTTTATATTATTAGATGTTTTAAGAATAATGATAGGGCTCCATGTACATGTGTTTGTCATTTTTTCTGTAGGGGACAATGACATCAAGATGATCACATGACTTGCAGTTGACTTTTATTTGAGTGAGGGAGGGCTGTGCAAGATAAGATCACCAGTCTCACTTTCTCCTCCAGAGCCATCTGGTTCTAGTGGCTTGATATTCATCAGGATTACTTGAAATGACCCAGGATGCAGTGGGAGACCCTTGCCGTTTGAGTCTAAAGTCTTATCATTCTCACTTTGAATGATATACACCCATTCAATGAATAGGCCTCTTTAGGTAGTTACTCAAGGGATGGCCGCTTTAAAAAAAGAAATCAACCTGAGAGGGAAAGACCCTCAGGCTTCATGGGTAATAGAGAAACAATTACTATTAATATTTACATTCACTCTATGCTACGTGGGCAGGGACCAGTTGTCCAATCTATGAGCTCCCGAGTTAACTGAGTTTAATTAATATTTGGTCTTTGACCAAGAAATCTAGACAGAAAACCCAAAGGAAGAAAATGTAGCTTTTGGCCATGAAAGTCTACCTTCCCCTGGGTAGAGCATCCAAGGAGGAGAGGAGAAAGAAGGGGATAGAAGGGAGGGGAGGATTGCTAATCACTCACAGGTTGGGTTTGTCCTTCATTCTCAAAGGGGACCATGACATCAACATGATGACATGACTTGCACTTGACTTTGATTTGAGTGAGGGAGGAATGTCCAAGGTCACCAACTTCACTTTTCCTCCCTACTTGCTCACTGTCACATACCTAAGAACTGAAAGAACTAAGAACCAAATCCAGTTCTGCCACTGACAGCTGCCCAGAATGTTTCATATGAGGCTTTTAAGCATGAGAAAATAACTGAATTGTTAATACAACCAAAATAGTTCAAGGCCAATTCTAGCTGACAGAGAGGACATTTGCTTTCTTTCTGAAAGTAACAGTGCTGTTCAGGTCCTAGGAGAGGCAGGATAGGACAGTCAGGAAGGTCTCCATGTTTCACAAGGCTGTGGAAACAGTCAAAGATGAGTTCTCATTCATGATAGGACTCCAGACTGGCATCATAGGCTAAGTGGCTCTGATGTCTCTAAAGCTTACAGACAGAGACAGCTGAAGTGTATACTTTTCCGCTACTCTGACCTATGTTAACTTTCTATCAGATAGATAATGTTCTCATTTTTCTTTGAATGAAACTTAAGCAGCCTTGCAGTACTTAAGTCTTTCTCTTCTCCTGCTTCACACAGTTCACTTAGATCCTCCCTCATCTTCTGGTTCTGAAAAAGAAATTAAACCTTTACCCAAGCCTACTATTGATACATGGTCCTTAGGACTTCTCCACAATATCTCGGTCTGTAAGGTGCGCTGACCGCCACACCATCTGGGATGCCACACTGATGGACATCAGGTAAACTGAGTCTGGAGCAGGGAAGGGTGAACAAGATGGCGCTGGAAGGGACGGCCCCACCGCTGGTTTGTTGTTGTCACTATAGTTCCAGCTTGTGTTCATTTCTATAGTTTCGGGTTTGTTTAGGTGTGTTACCATGGTTCACTGGGCCAGCTGGCAAAGACTATATAATCAGAATGCTTGCTTGAATAAATCAGAGTTGCTTCACTGACCCGCTCTCCCACCTCATTCTCTTACTTGCAAGCTCCACAGGAGGATGAGCAGCCTGCTGGCCAGGCACAAGACTTGCTCCTCTCAGTAAGCTATGCCGCAACCATAGCATCAGTCTGATTAGAAAGGGCCCCTGCCAATTTGGTGCTAATTACCATTTTTCAAATAAACGTCTTCTTGGGGTAGAAAAATTTGCCACCTGAACATCAAAGGTGAGAGTATTTCCTCCCTGATATATCTCCCTCCCTCTCACAATGGCTGAGTTTCTTGCATCTGTGGGGATGAATCTATTTATACTGACGTATATGTGTATATACAGTGTTTTACCTGTTTGTCACATTATATAGTTGTACAACTCTTGTTTGATCAGCATCCTGAATATCAATTTACTCTAAATTCCAGTAGCAAGGTGTTTGCTTTAATCCAAGCTGCAGGACCAAATAAAGCAAAAGAAAAGTGATGGAATCTCATAGTCAAAGAACTGCAAGTAGGTCAATGTGGGTATACCAGAGTATAGAGGGGAGTTGGGCCTTAGAAAGACTGGAAGATTAGGCAGATTTTAGGTTTTGAAGAGTTTTATTTGACAAAGGAGTTTAAAATCAAATCAAAGGAAGCCAATGGAGCTAATGAAGATGGGCTGAGGCATAGATTGTGATCAACTCTATCTAGGGACACAGTCACCTCAGCAGTTGATTGGAAGAGGTTTAGAATAGGGATGTACTTGAAAGAGAGAGAGATCAATTGGAAGGCTCCTGAAGTAGGGCAGGAGAGGGGTGATAAGGGTCTGAACTATGATTGTGACTGTATGAGTAGAAAGAAGGGAAGAGAGGGGCAGAGCCAAGATGGCGGAGTAGAAAGACACACCTACGCTAGCTCTGAAACCACAGCCCATAAAATATCTATAAAAAAGAACTCCCAACAAATTCTGGAACAGCAGAAGCCACAGAAAAACAGAGTGGACAAGATTTCTGTTCCAGAGAGCCAAGAAAACCTCTCGCAAAAGGTCCTTCGTGCTGCGGACCCAGAGCCCAGCCCAGCCCTGCCTAGGCCGCGAGGCACTGAGAGGAGCTCATCCCAGCAGGCTTCAGGGACGGAATCTCCAGCGGCCGCACATGTCCCTCCACCCACAGGTGACAAGGGTCAGTGAGAGGGTCTCTTTGGTGGGTCGAGAGGGGAGTGGGGTGCCCCCATAACTCAGGCCCCCTTGGGAGGCAGAAGCAGAAGCAGCAGCAGACAAGGGCTCCCAAAGCAGGCAGGAGCTTGGATCCATTGTTGAAGGTCTCTGCATAAACCCCCTGAGGGAACTGAGCCCCATGTGGCGGCCCTGCCCCCACCTGAGCACCTAAACTTAATCTCACACTGAATAGCAGCCCTGCCCCTACCAAAGCCCTAAGGCTGGGAAGCAGCATTTGAATCTCAGACCCCAAGCACTGGCTGGGAGGATCTGGAGGCAAAGTGAGTGTGAAGAGAATATTCAGAAGTCAAGTCACTGGCTGGGAAAATGCCCAGAAAAGGGAAAAAAAATAAGATTACAGAAGGTTACTTTCTTGGTGAACAGGTATTTCCTCCCTTCCTTTCTGATGAGGAAGAACAATGCTTACCATCAGGGAAAGACACAGAAGTCAAGGCTTCTGTATCCCAGCCCACTCAATGGGCTCAGGCCATGGAAGAGCTCAAAAAGGATTTTGAAAATCAAATTAGAGAGGTGGAGGAAAAACTAGGAAGAGCAATGAGAGACATGCAAGCAAAGCATGAAAAACAAGTAAACACCCTGCTAAAGGAGACCCAAAAAAATGCTGAAGAAAATAACACCCTGAAAAATAGGCTAACTCAATTGGCAAAAGAGGATCCAAAAGCCAATGAGGAGAAGAATGCTTTCAAAAGCAGAATTAGCCAAATGGAAAAGGAGATTCAAAAGCTCACTGAAGAAAATAGTTCTTTCAAAATTAGAATGGAACAGATGGAGGCTAATGACTTTATGAGAAACCAAGAAATCACAAAACAAAACCAAAAGAATGAAAAAATGGAAGATAATGGGAAATATCTCATTGGAAAAACAACTGACCTGGAAAATAGATCCAGGAGAGACAATTTAAAAATTATGGGCCTACCTGAAAGCCATGATCAAAAAAAGAGCCTAGACATCATCTTTCATGAAATTGTCAAGGAAAACTGCCCTGAGATTCTAGAACCAGAGGGCAAAATAAGTATTCAAGGAATCCACAGAACACCGCCTGAAAGAGATTCAAAAAGAGAAACTCCTAGGAACATTGTGGCCAAATTCCAGAGTTCCCTGATCAAGGAGAAAATATTGCAAGCAGCTAGAAAGAAACAATTCAAATATTGTGGAAATACAATCAGGATAACACAAGATCTAGCAGCTTCTACATTAAGGGATCGAAGGGCATGGAATAGGATATTCCAGAAGTCAAAGGAACTAGGACTAAAACCAAGAATCACCTACCCAGCAAAACTGAGAATAATACTTCAGGGGAAAAATTGGTCTTTCCATGAAATAGAGGACTTTCAAGCATTCTTGATGAAAAGACCAGAGCTGAAGAGAAAATTTGACTTTCAAACACAAGAATAAAGAGAAGCATGAAAAGGTAAACAGCAAAGAGAAGTCATAAGGTACTTATAAAAGTTGAACTACATGGAAGGACAATATTTGTAACTCTTGAAACTATTCAGTATCTGGGTACTGGGTGGGATTACACATACACATATGCATACACACACGCACACACACATAGAGACAGAGTGCACAGAGTTAATTGAAGAGGATGGGATCATATCTTAAAAAAATGAAATCAAGCAGTGAGAGAGAAATATATTGGGAGGAGAAAGGGAGAAATGGAATGGGGCAAATTATCTCTCATAAAAGAGGCAAGCAAAAGACTTATTAGTGGAGGGATAAAGAGGGGAGGTGAGAGAAAAACATGAAGTTTACTCTCATCACATTCCAATAAAGAAAGGAATAAAATGCACACTCAATTTAGTATGAAAACCTATCTTACAATACAGGAAAGTGGGGGATAAGGGGATAAACAGGGTGGGGGGGATGATGGAAGGGAGGGCATGGGGAGGAGGGTGCAATTTGAGGTCAACACTCATGGGGAGGGACAGGATCAAAAGAGAGAATAGAAGTAATGGGGGACAGGATAGGATGGAGGGAAATATAGTCTTATACAACATGACTATTATGGAAGTCATTTGCAAAGCTACACAGATTTGGCCTATATTGAATTGCTTGCCTTCCAAAGGGAAGGGGTGGGGAAGGAGGGAGGAAAAGTAGTTGGAACTCAAAGTTTTAGGAACAACTGTCGAGTACTGTTCTTGCCACTAGGAAATAAGAAATACAGATAAAGGGGTATAGAAAGTTATTTGGCCCTACAGGACAAAAGAGAAGATGGAGACAAGGGCAGAGAGGGATGATAGAAGAGGGAGCAGATTGGTGATAGGGGCAATTAGAACGCTTGGTGTTTTGGGGTGGGGGGAGGGGAAAAAAGGGGAGAAAATTTGGAACCCAAAATTTTGTTAAAATGAATGTTAAACGTTAAATTAATTAATTAATTTTTAAAAAAATAAAAAAAAAAGAAGGGAACACATACAGAAATTATGAAGGTAAAAACAACAGGAAATGACAATAAATTTTATATGTAAATGAGAAGTAGGAGTCAAGGATGACACCAACATTGTAGGCGTGGGTGGTAGAGAGGGTGATGATGCCTTCAACAATGAAAGTTTCAAAGTAGGAAGGATTTAAGGGAGATATACAAAGATAAATCTTTTGGATATGTTGAATTTGAGATGCCCATTGGACTGCCAGTTCCATATGTCCAATATTCAATTGCCGAGGTGTGACTGTAGTTCAAAAGAGAGACTAGAGCTAGAGAAATAGATCAGGGAATCATCTGCATACTGATAATAATTGAACACGCAGGAGCTGATGTTATCACCAAATGTGATGGAATAGTATGAAAAGAGAAGGCACAGGGTCACAATAGAGTCTTGGGCAATACCCTTGTTGTCTGGCTTCTAGTTAGGCCGAAGTGCTGTTATCATTTTCTCCAGAATAGATATATCCTAATGGTTATCAGCAATTTATGGTAACCTTGCATGATTGATTAGCCACAATCCTCCCTCTCCAATTACACTGCCCCACTCCACTCCCCATGAAAACTTTCCATTAAATTCTTAGGTTGACTTCTTCATAAGAGACCATCCCAGGTCAGCAGGACAGTGGCAAACACTTGTTATCCCTGCTACCAGGAAGGGTGAGGCTGTTTCTTTGGCCTTGGAAGTTCTGAACTGGAGTGAGTTAAGCCAATTTGGCATGAGTCCTTTGGATCAGGGGCCAGCAGGTTGCTTAAGGAGGGCCTGCTTGGTAATGGAGTGGGTCAAAGCTCTTATCCTGATCAAACTGTGGTAGGGGAGAGAGGAGAACAAGGAGAGATTGTCTCATTGGGTTAGATTCTCCATTATATTTATTACTCACTCTTCACATCACCCTTCATGGATCATCCATGGCAAAAGGAACCATTTACAGACACTGTTTCTAGTTTGTATACCTGGTTTTCCACTGGGTGAGTCAGAATTCTCATGACTCATGACCTCAGTTTTTAGTTCAGGCACCTCTATTTTCTTGTTCAACCCCCTCTTCTGATTACAAGTCATACTCACCTTCATTTTCCTTTCTCTTTTTTTTCTTTAGTGCTAAATTTTCTTTTCAGCATTTTTTCCCCATTTGCCTTTCTCTCACTCAACTTGTTTCATAACTCTTAATTTCTTTTTGTGCTTTCCCTGCTATATCCTCCTGTGGTCACCTTTCCCTCTCTTTCAAGTACATCTTAGAAATTTCTCTAGTACTTTGATTTCTGCAGTACCATTCCACAATTTTTTATTTAGATGTTCCTCTTATCCTGTTATTAGGCTTTTCTTTCTGTTCTCTGTTGAGATTAGAAGACCAGTGGATTTGTAGTCAGAAGACAATGTTTACCATTTTGACAATGAGAAAAGTTATGTCACTTATCAGAAGTCACACAACTGACTGATTCCATATCTATAAAATGAGGTTACTTGTTCTACATGCTTTTTGATTGTAAGGATCCAATGAGTTAAGAAATTTTGAGAGCATTTTGTTACCTAAATGCTACTAAGCAGTCTTCTGTTTTACCTATGTCCCTTTCCCTGTAGTCCTGACAATTATTTTCATACTTCTTTCCATCCACAATTCCTTCTGATTCTCTTGTCATATTACTGTTTAAGGTTCCGTACTGCATGCTGGGCCATCTCCAGTTATCCTGATCTGTATCTGGCTATTGGACCCAGATGGCTATGCACCAGAAAGTGAGACTGGTGGCTTTGCACAGCCCTCCCTCCCCTAAATCCAATTCACTTGCATGTCAAGGCATCGCCTCCTGATGTCATGGTCCTCTTCAAGAAAAAAGGACAAACAACAACTATTCAAATATGTTTCCCTTTCTCAGTCTTTCTGTTTCTGCTCACAATCATTTTCCTATTCCTTTTTGTACCCCTACTCCATTCCCTCCCATCCTTCTGTCCTCTCTCATTTTTTCCCTCATCTTTTCCCTGTCACACCCATGCCTTTGTTCCGTGTGTGTGTGTGTGTATTCATCTTCCTGTTTCCTTTTCGCTCTTTCATCTTTCTTATCTCAAACTCGACTCCCAGTTCTCTCAGTCATCCATCTCTCTTATTTGTCTCTGCTCCTTGCCTCTCTTCTCTTAAACTGTTTCTCCTCCCCATTGCCCTTCTTTTCTTATTGATTTCTTTAGCTCTAGAAAGGAAGGTACATTACTCCAACCACTTCATTTTATGGATGGCAATGGTCAGACCTAGAGTCTTTGTCACTTTCCCAAGACCACATAGATAACAAATGGTTTGATTTGAGCTAAGAAACTCCACTAGCATCCTTTCCAATGCACTATAGTTCTATCTAAAACAAAAGAATGGAAACCTTCTATGAATTTGGAGGTCCTAGGATAGGGATTTTCAGATTAAAACTGGGTATGGAAATGTGAGAAACAAAACTGAAAAGAACGGATGTTAAGAGCCAGTGAGGTCTGCTTCCTGTTACCCATACCCCCTCTTATCACCACCACAATTTAAGTGGCACTATTCTGCCTCTTAATGGTAGCAAGAATGCCATAGAGAAGGGGAAGTTACTTTACCCAGTAAAGGGGAAAGAAGGGCAAAATTTGCCTATAGGACAGGGATCTACCTAGGTTGAAACCCAGTTTCTTTGCCCTTTCTCACTGAGAGAGATTAGGCAAAAAAGCACTCATTATCCCAATCTGAATCATCCCTCATTTGCTATTGTCCCTTTTTCCATGCCAGGGAACTCAACATTCCTTCCCCTCCCTGATGGCACCGAACCTAATAGAGGAGCTCCTGAAGGCCCAGAAAGACTTGTGAACTCTGGTGCAGCACTCCAGACCATTAGAGTCTTATATTGTTGTAGTCACTGGTAGAGACACTTCTAGCCTACTACAGTTTGGGGAAGTGAATATTTAAGACTTGGGGGGAGCGCAGTCTTTGATGCCCAGAGATTACCTATGACTGCGTCTCCATAAGAGAAGCCCTCAATACCTCCCTGTCCTGCAAAGATCTTTTACAAAATTCTAATTAAACGTTACGGAATTATGAATCTTTTGATTCTCCTGAGGACTGTCATCAGTAGGAAGCAGGGACACAATGAACAGGGAAGAAACCCCTAAATCTGTTTTGTATCTCTGAAATGTGACATGGGCAGACCTTATGCCCCATTCCAAAAGTGTCTCATGCGTAGGGGTGGTATCATTTCATTGGCAGACTTGAGGTTGCGTCCTACGATCATACACTTTTCCTCAATCACTGACAAATAGGCAAACTGGCCTTGAAAAGATGCCAAGCTCCAGGCCAACAAGGGAGCTCTTATACTTGTAACTGGGCAGTTCTGCATAAATTCTAGACTCACTGGAAATGAGCCGCTTTTCTTTAACTTGGATGAGTTTCATGGATTAGTTTTAGGGAGGAATATAATCAAAGAAAGAAATTCTAGTTTAGATAACTTTATTGCTTAAGGCAGGGGTCCTGGATAAACTGTTGTCAGAAGCAAAACCACATGGAAATAGCTCAACACATAAAGTCCAGAAGTCAGGCCAGGAAACCTCTCCTTTTTTCCTCAGTCTTCATTCTTTTCTGGAATGCCTGCACAAAATGGGGGTAGGGGAGAAAGGAATCATGTGTTTCATCCTAGCCTCAATCCCTCTCCTTTAAATATATTTCCTTAATATCTTGTACCATCAGGCCCAGACCCTCCAAAGTTCAGAGTTTTAACACTTAGAGCTATCTCAGAGTGGAATAACTAGCCTAAGAAGCAGGAGATTCTCCCTCAGTGGAAATATTTAAGAAATGGTAGATGACTACTTAGTTAGGGGCCTTATAGGGGAGATTCTTTCAGGACTATCAGTTAGATTAGATGGATGCTGAAGTCCTTGCCAACTCTGAAATGCTGTGATTCTTTCTCTCAGTGAGGCTAGAAGAACTTTCCCTCTGTCCCAACAATATTGTCTTACTTACTGTCTCCATCAACAGTAACTCTGGGGAGGTGAGTATTCTTGACTCCATCTCTGACCTCCTTGGGCAATGACAATTGCTCCTGAGTGCTAGAAGACAGTTCTTCCTGAGTCTCGCTGACCAGCCCTGTGCCTGTTTTAGACCCTCCAAGAAGCTGAATGAAACCTGGTGAAGACGGCCTCTCTAAGACATGGGCACCCAGGTCAGGTAAGTAGCTCCCTCCTGCTCCATGGTGCCCAAAATTCTGGGAGCACAGTGAACCTGGGAATGGAAGCTCTGGCAAGCAAGGATCATTCCAAGGGATAGGTTGTAGGGCTGTGAGTGAACCTAAGGGTATCCAAACATTCAGAAATGGGTCAGACAGCTTGGTCACATGAACCTCCTAGTTTAAATATGTTCTCTGAAAAGAGATCTAGTTGTAATTACTGGGTTAGAGACCTAGCCTGTGATTATCTTTTCCCCAATACTATGAACTCCATCAGTGATGAGCCCCTGCCCTTAGAAACCCAAAGCTCTGAAAATCTTGATACAAATCAGGACAGGAAATAAGCTGTACATTATTAAATACCAAAAATCTAGAGAGGACAGAAAATGACCCTGGAGGGGAGGGGTTGGAAATGAATCTACCACTAATGATTGGATTATCATGCCCAGGGTCTGACATGAAAGATAATAGAAAGATGGATGTTTATATAATTGATATCTGACTAGAGTCTACACAACGTTACGGGGAAAAAAACATATAGGAGAGCCTAGGAGTCAGTACAATGTGCTAACAATAGTAAGTTTTAGAAAGAACTTTATATACATTCTCATTTGATCCTCATAACAACCTTGTAAGATTGCTATCCTAGGTACTTTTATTATTCCCATTCTATAGATTAAAAAAACCGAAGTAAACAGAGGTTAAATGATTTGTCCAGAGTTACACAGCTCTTATCCAAGGTAGAATTCAAGCTGAGGTCTGAGTCCAAGTATAGAACTCTTAACTCTTATTACACTTAGCTGCCTTTGGGGAAAGTATTAGGAAAAAGGAAAATGACCTCGTGGATCATGACCTTCCCACATCCTGAGCCTTATCATCCCTCTTTATGGGTAATGATCATAATTTCATACTCTTCTTGAATTCCCCATTTCCCCTGCTTCCATATTCTATCTTTTCCTCCCATCCCTCTCACTCACCCAAGCTCCCAGTAGGCTGTTGCAATAGAAGCTGCCCCATTGGAGTGCCTGAGAACATTCCTGTTGGGGTCTCTCCATCACGGCCATAGGCAAATGAAAGGAGGGCAGCAGCACTAGAGTCTCCTTGTGGAGGAGGAATCAGTGTGCTGGGGAGAGGAAAGGGGAAAGGATGGAACTGGGACAGGTGGTGTTGGGATTGATGGAAGAACTGGTTCTGGGGATAGTGGGAGAGTTGGAAGGCTCTAGATTGGTTGCCTTGATGATGATACTGGGATTCCATTTGCTCAGAATAGTTGTAAGCATTTGGTGGGTTAAGGCTGGGGAAACAAGAAGGGTAATGTATCAGGGTAATAGTCCTCAATTCTCTACATGAAAATAATGACAATAGGAATAACTGAAACAACCACCAACTTTAACGTAGCACCTTAGTGCTTTCTTTTCCTGTAGCAACTCTGTCAAGAAGATAAACATTGTTATCCGTGTTTTACAAATGAGGAACTGGATTCTGGACAGGCTTGAGTGACTTGTCCCTGGCCAAAAAGCTAGTAAATATTGGAGCTCGGACTTGACCTCAGGCCTGACTTTGTGATCAAAGTTCTTAGCACTAAAGCACTTTGTCTGGCCTGACTCCCACCTTCTTTCTCTACTTCTACCCTGCAGTGATTTCATTATTTTATGGCTCTCTCTAGTGACTCATCCTCTCTTATTATATTTCCCTCACTCTTCCCCAACTGTGAGACTTTCTGATTTAGAGGCTTTCTTTTACTTAGTGCCTAGGTACCATTTGCTCTTGTCCATGGTCCATAGCATTGTTCTCCTCTTACATCCTTTAAAAATCCCTTTGTCTTCCAGGATCCCTCATACCTCATTTCCCAAGATCCATGGGAGCCATCCTTAGGGCTAAAACCACTATTGGGTGTTTCCAGCAGGAGCGGTACCAGGTGCGGGGTGTGAACAGAGCCCAAGGTCAAAGGAAGACTGGCTCTTCGGACAGGTGGGGGGCTAAGGAGAAGAGGAGCTACCTCTCCCCTTTGAGCCTCATCATTGTGTTGACTCAGAGCCATCGGCTGGTCACATGTCAGTAGTAGGTTAGACTCTAAGGAGAAAAAACCCAGATGTACAAAGATAGGGGAATGACGAATATGTCTGGGCTTGCTGAAATGTAAGGGGACTTATGTGATGGGATTGCAACAGATGACTATTCTGGGCCTCTACCCAGGATCATATTTTCACATGGAATAGTACTTTGAGGAAGGGCTCCTCATGCATTGCAAACTACCCCAGATGTAAACTCCCTTCTTGGGCCCATGTCTCCTTCCTGCAAGAAGGTGACTCACCTGGAGGAAAAGTGACAGGTGGAGGTACCAGCTCATTAGTGAAGTTTCCTGGCTCCATGACAATGCGTTGAGGAGATGGGAGCTCAGAGGCAGAGCTGGGGACAGAACAAATGAACAACTGAAGCCTTGATTTCCAGATCTAGGCTCTGTTCCTCAGTACTAGGGAAGGGAATTCTTGCTTTCTCCAGAAGTGACAAAGCTTACCCACGATGACTGTCCAAAGGGGCAGTGTTAGAAACAGGAGCTTCCAGGTTGGTCTTGTTTCCCTTCACTATCAGTCTCTCTACTTTCCGCCACTTTGCTCTTCGGTTCTGAAACCACACCTGGAAGAGGAAGACAGAGATTAAGAGACAATGAGACAGGCAAGAAAGGGACATAGAGAAACGCAAGAGAATTAGAGAAAATAATAGAAACAGAACCATATCCAAGGTTTACCCAAATCTAAAGTATATATCTACTCTATTGTAGAAATAACTCCTCCCCCTCTGCCCCTGATAGTTTTCAATGAGCGAATTCTTCTCCACCTTCCCTCACCATGATGCGCTGGGGTGTGACCCCCACAGCCAAGGCAATCTCCCTGCGCTTGTCACTATCAGGATAGTGGTCTTCCTCAAACAGCTTCTCGAGCTCTTTCAACTGGTCTGAAAGAAGAAAAGGAGATCCATGCTAGGAACTGAGAATCAATGACTCAGAGAGGGAGAGAATTATAGGATTTTAGGAGTGAAAGGGGGACCTAGAGGTAATTACATTCAAGCCATTCATTTTACAGCTGAGGAAACTGAGGCCCAAACATAAAAGATTCTTATCACATATGTTTTAGACATATAAGTGACTTATAAAGTTATACAACCAGTTAATGACAAAGTTGGATGAAGAATACGGGTCTTCCAATTCTCATGCCAGTACCTAGTATATGAGGCTGTTTATGATATCACAGTCCTTACACAATTGTCTAATCTGGTCTTGAAAACAGGAAACTTAATTTGTGTCAGCTCATAAGGTTAGGACAACCCCCTTCTGTGTCCATAGATGTATTCAATGTCCTGATCTTCCCACTATCAGGATGAAATTTCCTGTTCTCTTCAAATTTAACATCTGCTGAAAAGGCCCAGTCCTCATCTATGGTAGGTAAGAGGTATTGGAACTTCCAGCAGGCTAGAGACAGGAAGGGTGAGGTCACAAAGTGACCAAGTCCCTTATAGTTATCCTCTTGATCTATGCTTACCCACCTCCAAATAAAGTGAAATTAAGTTTTCTTATCCCCGGGGAAGTAAAATCTGTTTGGACTCACCTGTACGGTAAAGGGTGCGGGTCTTTTTCCGGACTTGTGGAGGTGTGTCTGGGGGCTCCTTCTTCCTCGTTGCATTCTGGCTGTTCTCCCCTGCTGTAGTTGTACTGAGTAGGGCTGTCAAATGGCAGGCCCCTTTGCCGGTTCCACACTGCACCAAGGGTTGGGTGGTAGCACCTAGGTCTGGGGCCCCACCAGTCCCATGAGGTGAGACCTGCTCTGATGGTCTTGGGGTACCAGGGTCATTCTGTCTCTACGGGACCAGAGGGTAAACCTTCTTCTCCAGTTCTACCTCCTCTCTACATACTTGGGGTATGTGTCCGCCCACCAGCTCCGGGAGCTTCTGTGATTCAGGCAGGGGTACAATCCTGTTTCTTAGGAGGGATGATCACCTGACAGCTCCTGCCCTGGATTCATTTGCCACACAATGTCAGCTCCAGCTAGCTCTCTGGGAGCTATGACTCCCCTTCCCTCCCACCATGACAACACAGGACAGTAGTAGCTCCTCACTCTGGGCATCTTGGACCGGGGGCACTGGGCCCTGGAAGAACACCTCCCTCTTTGGTCCCAGTCAGCTTCTTTTTTTCAGCCCTCTGGCCTGTGTCTCTGCTAACTTCACAAGGTGAGTCTTGAGGGCTCATTTAGGAAAGTGACTGTCTTGGGAGTACCTATCCTTCTGAACCTTCAACTCTTTATGTGAAATCTTTCATTAAACAAAGAGGCTCTGATTGGGGAAGGAGATGAGATGGGAGAAATGGTCAGGTGGAGAGTAAGGCTATGAAAGGATCCCATGGAAAGGGAAAATGAGATACATTCAAAACCAGAGTATCTCTGCTAAGTTACTGGGTCCTGTGCCACTTGTGAACAGAAATATTAAAAGGAAATGTGACTGTCCCAATCTCTCCACCCCTTTCGCCTACCCGAGCATAGTCGTCTCCTTGAGCCCTAGAGGGTACCCGTAGGGGCTGGGAGGTCCTCGGGCTCCCGGTCACTTGTCCCGAGTTCTCCATTTCCCTTTCTTTTCTTCTCAGCTCCCCACCTCGTCCCACCCACGTCCCCTCAATTCTTACCATCCCCGTCCCCTCGCTCACCCCGGGGTTCCTTGCCAGTTCCTGCAGTTGGCTCCATAATCGGAGGCTCCCCTAGCCCAGCTTCTCTCCTCTTCGTCTCTATCCCCAGAGGAGGCTCCTAATGAAGCCCTGGGGCCGTGTGGTCAGGTGTGGGACTAGCACCTAACACGGGGGATCAGGGGGCGAGACTAAGCCTGAACTCCCCATAGGGCAGGGCCTGGGGGCAGTAGGAAGGAGTTCCTTTGGGAAGTGGGGGAGGGGCAACAGGGGCATCTCCCCTCTACTCCTTACAACGCTACCCCCTCCCCCCCAAAAGAAAAAAAAATCCACAAGGAGAGATCAGGTGTGGTTCTAATTAAGAGGACTCCTCCCCTCCTGCTCTATTTCTCTGGGCAGTGGTTCTTGAGGCCCAGAAGTAGGAGGAAGGTAAGGGGACTGTGTCCACCACGGAGATGAGAGCCTGGGTTGTATGCCCTTCCGACTCAGTGCTGAAGGTACAGAGGATTTCCTCTGCTGTGGGACAGATAGGGGCAATCCTTCAGAGAGGCAGGCAGAATACTGGGCTCACAGTAGCCCAGGTTCAGGGCTTAGGGCCAGATTGAAACTGCTTGATTGTAGAGGAATGAGTACCATAGAAGGAAGGTTGGATTACTTCTTTTGAATGGGAGTCCACATTCATAAAGACTCAATTGCCTGTGGAGGGAAGGGCGTGAAAACTTGAGGCATCTGCATTTGAAGTCCCCAGGGGGCTTCCTACTTTCCTCTTTTTGTGTCTTCTACTTATGCTGGCTTAGAAGATAAATGAGAAACCCTCCCACCTGGAATCGTTCACACCTGTAAGTGTTTATTAAGGGCCCCACATCCACTATGTTTTGCTGCCTTTTGCACACAACACGTAAAAAGAATTTAGAATCCTAAGCAAAAATGGTAATGCAGCGAATGTATAACAGAATGACCAGGCATGCTCGGAGAGGATATGTAGATTAGAAATGGAATATGTAAATGGTTACAAATAAAATGTTCTGGAAATGAATAAATGTAATATGGGTGCACATGGCATCTCCTGAAAGTGAAAAGTGAGACAAGAAATCACTCCTTTACATTTGTCTACTTAAGTGAAATTTGCAAGAAATACCCAAGA
Organism: Notamacropus eugenii; assembly: GCF_028372415.1. Classification (NCBI taxonomy): domain Eukaryota; kingdom Metazoa; phylum Chordata; class Mammalia; order Diprotodontia; family Macropodidae; genus Notamacropus; species Notamacropus eugenii. The sequence continues at coordinate 103,590,765 of NC_092874.1, read as the reverse complement.
GAAGAAGTGAGATTTTGGTGCAGTCTAAAGTGAAGGTGGTGTACAAATACCTGAGGGGTGTGTGTGTAAATAATCAGAAGCAATCTGAGGATGTTTGGACTGGATAAAAGAGTACTCTGGAGCAATATGCTGACTTTAGGTATTTGACACACTTGTGTAAAAGGGAAACTGGACTTTGACTTACTGGAAGGAAAACTTTGTATTTTAATAATCAATGGTATCCAAAAACAGAATAGATTGCTTCAACAAATAGTGACCTTGTTTTTTCTAAAGACCTTCAAGTGAAGGCTGGATGGCCACTTTGCTGGGTATGTTTGTAGAGGGGATTATGAGTTGGATTAGATGGCCTCTCGATGGCCTAAGAAGCAACTGCCATGTTCAGTTGATATGGAATTTAACACAGGACTGGATGCTAACACATCTTTTGATTATGATAATGCCATGAATATGGAGAAAGTTTGGGAGCAGGGAAAAAAATTGTCTGGATAGCTATAGACACTGGAGTTGATAAAAAATAATTGAGGAATGGAAGATTACTGATTCTTTTGAAGTTGTTAATCCACTGAAATAAGCACAAATGAAGTTTTATTAGAAAATACATGTAACTTGATCTTTAATCATTCTTAAATCTTTTTTTAAGTATGTAGACTTAAGATATAGCTTTGAGTATATGTCCTTCCTTGATTCCTATTCTAATTGTGTGATGACCAACAGAAACATTGGTTAAACTATCTGGTTTTATGCATGTTTTCTAAAATGTTTTAATTTTTTAACTCTTTTTCAAACTTCTGAAACCCAATCACACCAAATAGAACAATTCCTTGTAACAAATAAGTACAGTTAAGTGAAATAAGTTGACACATTAACTAGTCTAAAAATGTAAGTTTTATTACTTCAATTTTTATTTTTTTTAAAAATTCTCCTACATGTCTCGTGTGGAAGATGATGTGAAGGTGCTGTCAGAAAAGAGAGAGATGCAATATATTTGGAGATCCTGCCCTTTGAACTGTCATTCATCTGTTGTAAACTTTAGCAAGTTGCTAGTTCTCCACTTCTTTTCCAACAAAAAAAATGAGGATAATACTTCATGGGATTTTCATGAGGATCAAATGAAATAATGACAATAAAAGTGCATTATAGATTGTAGAGCTTTATGCAAATATAAGTTATTATTGTGGTTTAAGGTATTAAAATGTTTCAGTTTCTTCTCCCCTGTCTAGCCTGAGGTTATATTATATATTATACTATATATATATATGTATGTATGTATACACACACATTTATATATATCATATCCTATATATAATATACGATATATTAGATATTCAGGTTTTCTGAGCTAAAGGGGATGATGGTGCTGTCCTGATAGAGCTCAGTGTCCTGGATGGCCCTGTTTTCACGAAGGTCCATTTTCATGATGCTTTTTACATCATGCAACCTGACAACCTGCAGATGCTACCTGGGCTGTCCCAAGCCACTTGTTAAAGGTAGCAATTGACAGAGACCCTTTATTTGTTCTCATACTCAACATTCTGACCTGAGTGCAACCCCTGGGTCACTGTCATGCTAGTCACAGGTTGGCCTATTTTCCTAAGCCTTTGTTCATACTCTACATTTCTCATTTATGCAGGGTTTGTTATTGTCTTTTATGTTGTCTTCCATCTCCATTACAATGTGAATTCCTTGAGAGTGAAGTGTCTGTGTTCTTGCCTTTCTTTACCAGAAAATCCCTTGGCAGAGATTATGAAATTTGTATCCATGTCTTTGGCACAGTGGATAGAGTGCTGGATCTGGAGTCAGAAGACTCATCTTCCTGAGTTCAAATCCAGCCTTAGACACTTACTTGCTATGAGATCCTGGGCAAGTCACTTCCATCTGCCTCAGTTTCCTCATTTGCAAAATGACCTGGAGAAGGAATGGCAAACAGCAGTCATATCTTTGCCAAGAAAACCCCAAATGGGATCACAGAATCAGACACAACTGGAAAAACTACTGAACAACAAGTTGTATGTTACACTTCATAAATTCTTGTCAATCAACTATTGTATTATGGGCCCTGCCTATTAATTCCCAACCATTCGCCTGTCAGTCAATAAGAATTTATTAACCATCTGTTAAGTGTCAGGATTGTAGTAAGTGCTGGGGATACAGAGAAAGGCAGACTACAGTCCCTGCTCTTGAAGAGTTGACACCCTAATTGGGGACACACATGAAAAACAACTATACACGAATAAGATATACACAACAGAAGTTTAGATAATTAATAGAGGGAAGGAAGGCATTAGCATTAAGAGGGAGCAGTAAAGTCTTCTCATAAAAGATGAGATTTTGGCTGGGACTGGAAGGAAGCCAGGAGGTAGAAATGAGGAAGGAGAGCATTCCATTTAGTCTCAAGACCAAGTATCTTGTACATGAATAGCAAAGTGATTAATGTATGCCCTCTGACTATTCTAGTTTTAGATTATCCAACATCAACCCCTTCCTTCAGTTTGCTTTTCCAAGTGCTTACCCATTTCTTCTTCAAATAGTCAACCTTGTGTACTTACACTCAAAACACCTGTTGACCACATTTTTCCTCACCCTTACAAAAGCGGGAGAGTTCTCAAGGTATAATTTGGCTAATCCTGGCCACACCAGCCATTCATTCCTAAGAAGGGGATCTTTTAGTGTTTTTATCCACAGAAATATCACAGAATGAATAGTCTGAGGAACACTGTCCTCTTATAGACATTTTGAATGGGGTGGAGTTATAGACACAAAGGGAAATCTTCGGTGGGGAGATACTCCAGGGTGAGCATTTTTGTAGTAACATCTTTCCATTACATAGTCAAGATGGTGCATCACAGATAGGAGTGTGTCCACTGTCACTGGTGAAGAGGCTGGGCTCTGAGGTATGTTAATGGATCTGTCTCTGTGTGGCTACTTTCTCTCCTATTGCTATCATCCAATAACTCCTTGCAAGAATACATGAGAGTAGCTGGGTGATGCAGTGATTAGAGAGCCAGGGAGACTCCTCTTCATGAGTTCAAATCAGACTTCAGACCACTTACACTATGTGACCCTGGGCAAGTCACTTAACCCTCTTTGCCTCAGTTCCTCGTCTGTAAAATGGACTAGAGAAGGAAATGGCAAACCCCTCCAGTATCTTTGTCAAGAAAACCCTGAATGGGGTTATGAAGAATCAGAAACAAGTTAAAAATGACCAAAAAGCAACAAAAAGGGTATCTGATTTAGAGAATATTGCCTGATCTACTTTAACTTCCCCACTTTTATCCTTCTTTAAAAGTAAAGGTGCACAAAACCTACAGGTTTTATTGGTTTAAAATTAGTTTATATCTGTAACATTAAAATCTTAGCATGCCAAGGAACTTTTGAAGTCACTAAATCCAGTCTCCCATACCATGCAAAAATTACATCTGCAGTATATCTTATGGTTTCTCACCCAGCCCATGCATGAACATTTCAGATAAAGTCTGATTTGGGAACAAGGTCTTATACAGACATGCTCTATCTGTCCTTCTAAGTCAAGCCCGGTATCAGCATTCCTCTTCTACTACTCTTCTAGTAGCAGTCCGTGAGGAAGTAGTTATTGCTTGTGGATTCTTCAGCCCCATGCACAATCAAATGGAACTGAATCCCAGACTGTCCGGATTGACCTCACTGCAGTATTTCATGTTGTTGACCACATCTGTAATTCATGGTATTTTCTCTTTTTTTTTGTTTGCCATGATGAGATATTTCATTAGTTCTCCTTATTCTTTTATGATTGTTTTTCTCTCTCTATCCCCTCTGTCTGCCTAAGGAAAGTTGTAAATATGACTCTGCCCCCCTCCCAGGTTATAGGGTAGCTTGAGTATGACCTTCATTAAACCTGTGAATGTGGTAGATTATCACTGTGTTTATCATGCAGTATCAGAATGGCCGACCAAATGGTGCTCTACATTAGTCATCAGCCCAGACCTTGTCAGTTACTCTCTCCTCAGCATATACATCAAGATTGTTGTTTGTCCTTCGTTCTTGAAGAGGACCGTGACAACTGGGAGGTGATACCATGACATATAAGTGAATTGGATTTAAGTGACAGAGAGCTGTGCAGAGTCACCAGTCTCACTTTCTCCTCCAGAAACATCTGGATCTAGTGATGAGATATAAATCAGAATGACTGGAGATGATGCGGTGGGAGACCTTGACTTTTTTAAGCTAAGGTCTTTGATGTGTCTCAGTTTGACTTAGGCAATGCTCATTCAGTGATTGAGGATAGGTAAGAAATGAGGCAGACAATGACCTCTTTACTAAGCAAAAGAAAAATCATTCTGATGCACCAAGATAGATGGTTCTTAAGAGGCTACATTATCCTCACTAGACACAAGAGGATGATGAGCCTGACAACATGTAGGCTGGTCCTCTTACCATAAGTCCCCACAAGTGTTACAGAAGTTGCTCGCCTTGACTCTTCACTGACTGGGTCTGAAAGTAATCTAACAAGTGAAATAAATTATCACTCAAGATATTAAAACATAAAATTTGTGACCTCCACTTAGCTTAGAGCTTCTACTTCATCTTTGTATTGTTTTCTCTCAATACACTTTCCACAACATTCATAGATTTGCTATGCTTTGATTACATGGTTGATTGTGCATAGAATAAAGTGAAAAGGGTACTAGACTAAACGTTCCTATATGGAGAATTTTACCTTCAATGATCTCAGAATCAGATAACTAAAGGGACTTCCATAGCCATCTGGTCCAATTCATGTGCCAAAAAGATTCCCACCATAATATACCTGAAAAAGTGGTAATCCAGCTTCTGCTTGAATTCCAAGATAGGTCAGCCACCTCTCTAGGCAGTCCATTCTACTTTTGGACAGTTTTTATTGTTAGGAAATTGTACCTGATTTCAAACCTAAAGCAGACTCTGGTTTTATTTTATTTTTAATTGTTTTTTTTCAAATGAAGATTCATCTTCTTTCCCTCCCATTTTTCACTTCATCCTCATGCTTCACTTTCATTTTGAGAAAACAAGAAAAATAAAATATCCTGTGGGATACACGTATAGTCAAATAAAACAAATTTCCACAATGACCCTGTAAAAAAAAAAAGTCTTAATCTTCATTCTGAGGCTATTATTTCTCTGTCAGGAGATAGATAGCCTGTTTCATCATGAATCTTCAATATTCTTCTTTGGTCCTTGTGTTAACCAGAGTTCCTAAGACTTTTAAAGGGAAATGAGTTTTATAATATCATTGTGTAAATTGTTCTCCCAGCTCCGTTTAGTTCATTCTGCATCAGTTCACACAAATCTTTCCAGAATTTTCTGAAACCGTCCTATTTACCATTTATTACAGCATATTATTATTCTATCATATTCATATACTTTGTTCAGTCATTTCCCATTTTAATGAGCATCCTCTTCATTTCTATTTTTTGCCACTGCAAACAGAATAGATATGGATATTTTTGCACATAAGGATCCTTTTGCCTTTTTCTTTGATTTCCTTGAGTACAGACCTAGTAATGATATTGCTACTTGAAAGGATATGCAGTTTATTAGCTTTGGGGACATTGTTCTAAATAGCTTTCCAGAACGGCTGGACCAGTTCATAGCTCCACTAAAAGAGCATTAAAGTATCTTTTCCCCTGCAGCCTCACTAACATTAGTCATTTTCCTTTTTTGTCAACTTTACCAATCTGATGGGTGTGAGGTAGTACCTCTGATTTGTTTAAATTTTCATTTATCTAATTATTAGTAATTTAGATCATTTTTCCATATAGCTATTATTAGCTAGGATTCCTTCTTCTGAAAAATTATTCTTCATATCCTTTGAATATTTAGCAAGTGGGGAATGGCTCTTATTCTTAAAAATTTCAATTCCCCATGTGTCTTAGAAATGAGATCTTCATCAGAGAAATTTGATGCAAAGATTTTTCTGTTTATTGTTTCTCTTCTAATTTTAGCTGTGTTGAATTTTTGTGCAAAAAAACCCTTTTTAATTTCATGAAATCAAAATTATCCTTTTTTACCTTCTGACACCCTCTTTGTCCCTTGTTTTGTCATGTATTCTTCCTTCATCCATAAATGAGAGGTGATTTTTTTTTTATTCCTTTACATGATATTACCTTTTATGTCTAAGTCACATACCCATTTGTATCTTATCAGTATATCATGTGAACTATTAGTCTGGGCTTCGTTTCTGCAAGACTTATTTTGCCCAGAAGTTTTTGTTGAATACTGAGCTCTTACATCAATAGCTGGGATCTATGAATTTATGAAGTACTAGACTGATATGCTCGTTTGCTTCTGTATTGTGAACCTAATCTTTTCCGCTGACCAAACTTGATTCCAAATACTTTTGATGATTATTGTTTTGTAGTATAGTTTGAAATTTGGTACTGCTGGACCCTCTTTTCCTCACTTTTTTAATTAAATTAACTTCCTTAAAATGATTGACCTTTTGTTCCTCTAGACAAATTTTATCATTTTTTTTAAACAATTCTATAAAATAAGCTTTTGGTAGTTTATGCTATGGCACTAAATAAACTAAAATATAGTTTTGCTATGGCAATAAATAAGTAAATCAATTTAGATATTTTGTCATTTGGATCATATTGGTTCAGCATACTAATAAGCAATTAGTGTTTCTATATTTAAATCTATATTCATTTGTGTAAAGAATGTTTCCTATTCTGTTCATATAGTTCCTGTATGTCTTATCTGGTAGACTCCCATGTATTTTGTTTCCTGTGGTTATTTTAAATAGAAATTCTCTTTCTATATTTTCCTGCTGGATAGTTTTCTTAATATAGAAAAATGCTCATGGTTTAGATGGCTTATTTTAGTCTTTGCTTTAAATGCTAATTGTTTTAATTAGTTTGTTTGCTTAATACTTTAAAATTCTCTAAGGTACCATCACATCATTTGCAAAAAGGGATAAATTTGTTGTCAATGCTCACACCCTCAATTTCATTTTCTTGTTTTATTGCCATAGATAGTTTTTCCAGCATTATACTGCATAATAATGGTAAGAGAGGATATCCTACTTTTAGATCTGATGTTATTGGAACGATCTTTTACTTTAACTCTACTGCAAATAGTATTGGGTTTTTTTAAGATTGATATTACTTATATTAAGGAAATATTAGCTTATGTATATGCTTTATATTTTTTAAAACAGGAATAGGTATTGTCAAAGCCCTTTTCTGCATTTATTGATGTAATCATAAGGTTCTTTTTGGTTTTGTAATGTGGTTGATTATATCATAGTTTTCCTAATATTGAACTGCCCTATATTCATGGCGTAAATCCAGCCTGACATTCTGTATAATCTTTGTGATATGTTCCTGTTCTCTTTGCTGATATAATATTTAAATTTTATCTATCAATATCCATGACTTATTGGTCTACATTTTCTTTATCTGGGTAGACCTTTCCTGGGTTAGATATGAAAAGCATATTTATATAGCACCTTAAAGTTTGCAGAATGTTTTACAAATATCCTATTTTATCCTTTAGACAACTCTGGAAGGTAGGTGCTGTTTTTATATCCACAGGAAAATGAGGCAAACAGTTAAGTGATTCACCCAGGATTCTCTAGTAAATATCTGAAAATAGATTTCAACTCAGATCTTCCTGGCTCCAGGCCCAGTGCTTTATTTTATTGTGCCATCGAGATGCCTCTAAGGACCCTTTCTTTTCCTATTTTTTTTTTTACTTTTAAAACTTTATAATATTTTAGTTTTCCTCATTTATATGTAAAAACAATTTTTAACATTTGTTTTTAAATTTTTGAGTTCCAAATTCCAACACTCTCTTTCTCCTCCTCATCACTGAGAAGGCAAGCAATTTGATATAGATTATACATGTACAATCATACTAATATTTCCATATTAGTCATGTTGTGAAAGAAAACAAGAAAGAAAACCAGAAAAACAAGAAAAATTTTAAAAGTATGCTTTGATTTGCATTCATATTTCATCATTTCTTTCTCTGGAAATGGATAGCATTTCTCTTCATAAATCTTTTGGAATTGTCTTGGATCACTGTATTGCTGATTATAGCTAAGTCACTCTCAGTCGATCATCACACAATATTGCTGTTACTGTGTACAATATTCTCTTGGTTCCACTCATTTCACTTTGTATGGTAAATATTTCCTGGTTTTTCTGAGAGCATCCTGCTCATCATTTCTTATAATAGTATTCCATCACAATCATTTACCATGACTTGTTTAATCATTAACCAATTGAAAGACATCCCCTCAATTTCTAATTCTTTGCCACCACAAAAAGTTATTATTTTTGTACATATTGATCCTTTTCCTTTTTGTTTTTTTATCTCCTCGGAATATTGACCTAATAATGGTATTGAAGGGTCAGAGGATATATGCATAATGTTAAAGGTCTCTGGGCAAGTTCCAAATTGTTCTTCAGAATAATTGAATCAGTTCACAACTCCATCTATGATGCATTGCTGTCCCAATTTTCCCAGGTCCTCTCAACATTTGTCATTTTCCTTTTCTGTCATATTAACCAATCTGATAGATATGGGATGGTAGCTTAGAGTTGTTTTAATTTGCATTTCTACAGTCAATAGTGATTTAGAGCACTTTTTCATATAACTATAAATAGCTTTGATTACTTTGCCTGAAAACTGCCTGTTCATATTCTTTGTTCACCTATCATTTGGGGAATGACTTATTTTTATAAATTTGTATGTATTTGAGAAATGAAGCTTTTATTAGAGAAACTTGCTATAAAAATGTTTTCGCAATTACAGTGTATTTCTCTGCATCCTATTTTCTCCCATTTAGCCTACTCTCTCTCTCTCTCCTTTCACCTGTCTATTCTCAATAGTGCTTTGCTTCTGATTACTGTCTCCCCAAATCTACCCTCCCTTTTATTAGCTCCCATTTCTTATCCTCTTCCCCTCCTGCTTTCCTGTAGGGTGAGATAGATTTCTATACCCTCTTAGAGTCAATTCCAATGAGAGTAAGGTTCAAGAGCTTCCCCCCACAACCTCAGCTTCTTCTCATCTGTAAAGGTTCTTTCTTTGACTATTTTATATGAGATAATTTACCCCATTCTATCTCTTCCTTCCCCCTTCCCCCAGTGAATTCCTCATTCTCACCCCTTAATTTATTTTTATTTTTTTAAGCTATCATTCCATTTTTAACTATCATTCCATCATATTCAACTCAGACCCATGCCTTCTATCTATGTATACTCCTTTTAATTCCCTATTAATGACAATTTTTAGGAGTTACAAGTATGACCTCACCATGTAGGATGCAAGTAGTTTAACATTATTGAATCCCTTATGATTTCTCTTTTATATTTACCTTTTTATGCTTGAGTCTTTTGTTTAAAATGTCAAATTTTCCATACTTTGGTCTTTTTAGGAATAGTTGAATTAAATATTAAATAAATATTAATTAATTCATTAAATATTCATTTATACCCTGAAGGATTATGCTCAGCTTTGCTGAGAAGGTGATTCTTGGTTTTTTGCCCTCTGACTTTCTAATGTAAAATCTGCTAAATCTTGTGTTTTCTTGACTATGGTTCCATGATGTTTGAATTATTTCTTTCTAGATGCTTGCAATATTTCTTCCTTGACCTTGGGAGCCCCCGAATTTAGCTATTATTGTGAGTTTTCATTTGGGGATCTTTTTCAGGTGGTGATTGGTGGATTCTTTCAATTTTATTTTATTTTATTTATTTATTTATTTTGCTCTCTGGTTCTGGAATATCAGGATAGTTTTCCTTGATAATTTCCTGAAATATGATGGTGAGTCTCTCTTTTTTTTCATGGCTTTCATGTAGTCAAATAATTGTTAAATCATCTTTCCTGAATCTATTTTGTTTGTCAGTTGTTTTTAGAATGAGATGTTTCACATTTTCTTCTATTATTTACATTTTTTGACTGTTTTTTATTGTTTCTTGAAGTCTTAGGAAATCATTAGTTTCTACTTGTTCAGTTCTAATTTTTAAGGAATTACTTTCTTGAGTGAGCTTTTTTTAAACTCCTTTTTCATTTGGCTAATTCTACTTCTTAAAGATTTATTTTCTTCAGTGAATTTTTGTACCTCTTTTTGCATGTGGCCAATTCTACTTTTTAAGGAGTTCTTCTCTTCTTTACCATTTGGCCTATTCTGTTTTTTAAGGTACTATTATCTTCAGGGTGTGTGTGTGTGTGTGTGTGTGTGTGTGTGTCTGTCTGTCTGTCTGTCTGTCTGTGTCTGTGTCTGTGTGTGTGTGTCTGCTTTATCAAGCTATGGACTCTTTTTCATGATTGTCTTGAATCACTGTCATTTATTTTCCCAATTTTTCCTCTGCTGCTTATTTGATTTTTTAAAATGCTTTTTAAGCACTTCTAGAAATTGTTTTTGGGCCTGAGACCAATTCACATTTTTCTTTGAGGCTTTGCATATAGCAGTTTTGACAATTGTCTTCTTCTGAGTTTGTGTTTTGATCTTCCATGTAACCATAGTAACTTTCTGCAATCAGATTCTCTTTTTCTTGTTTGCTCACTTTTCCAGCCTATTTCTTGACTTTTACTCTCTAGAGTGGAAGGGGCACTGTCTCAGCCTTCAGGGTTTTTGTACAACTGTTTTCTAAGCTAGTTCTTAGGCTTTGTAAGTTTTCAATTCTTCCAACGTGGTATGATCTAAGGGAAGGTGTGCTTGCTACTCACCTCTGCTCATCTGTCCTGTGCTCTGGTCTGTGTGGGACCTCTAGCACTGTTTTCCACCCTGGAACTAGGAGCAGGGTTCCTACTCCCCTAGAGTCACAAGCTATTGTGTTACAGTGTTCTTCCGCATCCTGGGGCTGTGACCTAGATCCCTGTATTGGCAATACAACAGAGACCTGCATGAAATGTCAGCAAAGAGAGGCCTGTAATCCTATTCTGACTAGTTTTCTGCACTGAGAGATCCAGTCATCCCCAAGGCCTGCTGTTGGTTTTCTGGGGCACAGCTTGCACTGGTGCAGCCTGTGGTAGACTGTGCTCTACTCTTGCACCAGTGTGACAGACCTTTCCTGCCAAACTTCTAAGTTGTCTCAGACTGGAAAATAGTTTTATCCTTTCCTTTTGTGACTTTTGCTGCTCCAAAATTCATTTTGAGGTGTTATTTAAAAGGGAATTTTGGAGAGCTCAGGTGAATTGCTGCCTTTTCTTCATCATCTTAGCTCTACTCTTACCCCCTTCTCCTATTTTTCAAGTAATTTGTGTAATATTGAAACTTTTATTCTTTAAATTTATAATAGAATTTGCTTATAAATCTATATGATTCATTTTTCCTCCCCACCCACCCCCACCATTGGGAGTTCATTTGTTGCTTGTTCAGTTTCTTTTTCTAAGTATGGATTATATAAATTTTCTATTTTCTGTTATCTCAATCTATGCATATATGTATAAATGTGTATGTTTATTTATGCATATATAAATATATGTATACACATAAATATATGTATATATCTGTGTGCATGTTTGTGTGTGTGTTAAATTTAAGTGGTCAATTTTATTAGCATATAATTGGGCAAAATACTTCAAAACAATCTCTTTCTTGGTTGTGAATTCACCTCTACATTTTTTTACCTGTAATTTTTTTTAAAAATAACTTACTTATGCCAAACTTTTTTGCTTTCAATTTTTCAAATTTCTTCTTTGGTTTTTCTGGACTTCTATTTTGATATTTAATTTGTATTATTTATTTATTTTATTTCCCAATTTTTATTTTTTTAAGCACGTGACCAATTTGTTAGTCTGTTATTTCTCTTTTATTGATGGAAGTGTCTAGAGATATAAATTTTTCCCCTAGGACTATTTTGACTGCATGCTCCAAATTTTCATATTTGTCTCATTGTCATCAGTAACATCAATGAAATTACTGATTGGTTTTATGATTTGTCCTTTGACATACCAATTCATTTGGATTATTTTCAATGAATTTTATTTACTCAGTATCTACTTATTGATATAATTTTATTGCATTTCATTAAACACATTAAAGATGTGTTTGACATTTCTGCTTTTCTTCATTTGTTTATGAGGTTCTAAATTGACTTCTTTGCAACATTGATCCATTCCTTCTGCTTTCAACAACCAAACAGAACAAGGATAATCTCTTCTCCACAGGTCATCCCTTCAAATACTTAAAGATGGCTATCATATCTCTTCTGCTTCATCTTTCCTCCTGGCTAAACGTGACAAGTTCTTTCAGCCACTCATCATATAACATAGATCCAATGCATCCTACCATCTTGCTTTCTTGCCTCTGGACAGTCTCTTCCTTATCAACATAAAAGAAACTCTCAAAACAAAAATGAACACTATACTACTCCAGATGAAGTATGATGGAGTCAGGGGACAGTACAACCATCTTACTTTCTCAGATGACCAGGTACAGCTGAGGAAAATCCAAAATATATAGGTTCACTGTTTGAGAAAAAGAAACAGCCTAAATTCCAGGACTAAAAGGGAAAGTGAGGCATATGGTTAAGGCTCTTTTACTTCTCTTCTGAGACTCATGGACTAAAACTGAAATTGACTTCTCTAGCTCACCAATCAAATAGAAGTCAAAATTGCCTGAAACCTCAGCAACCTGAATTGTTTCTTGTCAGCTCTTTTGATTTTCTTCTAATTATTCTCTTAGCACCAGAGTTAATAACTTTTCACATAACTGCCACAGCTTTTGGCTAACAAGTTTGGTATCCAGACCTTCTACCTAATGCTCAGTCATGCCCATTTGTTCCTGTCTCTCTTCCAGAAATACAATATCAAGATTACAGGAAAGGAGACGAAGTGAGCATAATAGACATCATCTCTGACTTTATAGTTTCCATCATTCCCATTTACCCAAGTCCTATTGATGCTTCCTTATCAAAAATTATGTTTTCCCTGTGCCCCAAATTTTCATATTAGTTCCTTATGTGGTCCCTACAATTGTATTTTTTCCCTCACTTCCAATTGACTCCAGATATCGTTATCAGGCTTACTTTCATGGAACTATGCTCTTATCAATATGAGTGTTTCTTAGAACAGGGCAGATTGCAACCCATCTCATCTTTCTCATCCTCTGTGACCTTTATGCATATCCTTCAAAATCCTCCAAATATCTTGACTGACTGCCCGACCCCAAGTTACTCATCATTCTTGCTACATGACTAGACTGCCTCCTTTTACAGATAGATAATTCCAAGGATATTTTTTACATTCTGTTCTCCTACACAGTTCTTCTTTTCTAACATACTACAGCCTACCCATATTCTCTCCATTTCCTTTTGGGTGACCTACACATCTAATTCTTTTTTATAATTCATTTATTTATTTTTAGTTTTCAACATTCATTTTCACAAGATTTTGAGTTCCAAAATTTCTCCCCATCTCTCCCCTCCACCCACCCCAAGACAGCATGCATTCTGATCATCCCTTTGCCCAATCTGCCCTCCCTTCTATCACAGCCTTCCCTTCCCTTATCCTCATCTCCTCTATTTTCTTGTAGGGCAAGATAGATTTCAATACCCCATTACCTGTATATCTTATTTCCCAGGTTCATGTAAAAACAATTTTTAACATTCGTTTTTAAAATTTTGAGTTCCAACTTCTCTCTCTTCCTTCCTCCCCATCCATTCCCATTGAGAAGGCGAGCAATTTGATATATGTTGTACATGTGTAATTATGCAAAAGACTTCCATGAAAGTCATGTTGTAAAAGAATAACTATATTTCCCTTCCATCCTATACTGCCCCCCATTTATTCTATTCTCTCTTTTGACCCTATCCGTCCTCAAAAGTGTTTACTTCTAATTACCCCCTCCTCTCATTTGCCCTCCCTTCTATCATTCCCTCACACCCTACTCATCCCCTTCTCCCCTACTTTCCTGTAGTGTAAGATAAATTTTCATAGTAAATTGAATGTTCATGTTATTCCCTCCTTAAGTCAAATGTGATGAGAGTAAGGTTCACTTTTTCTCACTCACCTCCCCCCTCTTCTCCTCCATTGAAAAAGCTTTTGTTGCCTCTTTTATGTGAGAGATAATTTGCCCCATTCTATTTCTCCCTTTCTCTTCCTAGTATATTCCTTTCTCATCCCTTAATTTAATTTTTTAGATATCATCCCTTCCTATTCAACTCATCCTGTAACCTCTGTCTATATGTATATAATCCCTCCAACTACCCAAATATGGAGAAAAGTCTCAGGAGTTACAAATATTATCTTTCCATGTAGGAATGTAAACAGTTCAACTTTAGTAAATCCCTTATGAATTCTCTTTCCTTTTTACCTTTTCATGCTTCTCTTGATTCTCAGATTTGAAAGTCAAATTTTCTATTCAGCTCTGGTATTTTCATCAAGAATGCTTGAAAGTCCTCTATTTCATTGAATGACCATTTTTTTTCCCTGAAGTTTTGCCAGTAGGTGATTCTTCGTTTTAATCCTAGCTCCTTTGACCTCTGGGATATCATATTCCAAGTCGTCCAGTCCCTTAAGGTAGAAGCTACTAAATCCTGTGTTATCCTGCTTGTGTTTCCACAGTACTTGAATTGTTTTCCTTAAGGCTATTTGTAATATATTCTCCTTGACCTGGGAACTCTGGAATTTGGCTATACAATGTTCCTAGGAGTTTTCCTTTTGGTATCACTTTCAGAGATGATTGATGGATTCTTTCCATTTCTAATTTACCCTCTGGTTCTAGAATATCAGGGAAGTTTCCCTTGATAATTTCTTGAAAGATGATGTCTAGGCTCTTTTTTTGATCATGGCTTTCAGGTAGTCCAAAAATTTTAAAATGCTCTTTCCTGGATGTATTTTCCAGGTCAGTTGTTTTTCCATGAGATATTTCATGTTCCCTGCTATTTTTTCATTCCTTTGGTTTTCTTTTATAATTTCGTGATTTTTCATAAAGTCATTAGCTTCCATCTGCTCCATTCTAATCTTTAAAGAATTACTTTCTTCAGGGAATTCTTGGACCTCCTTTTCCATCTGACTCATTTTGCTTTTTAGGGCATTCTCCTCCTCACTGGCCTTTTGGATCTCTTTTGTCGTTTGAGTTAGTCTATTTTTTAAAGTGTTATTTTCTTCAGCATTTTTGGGGTCTCCTTTAACAAGCAGTTGCCTCATTTTTCATGATCTTCTTGCATCATTCTCATTTCTCTTCCTTATTTTTGCTCTATTCTTATTTAATTTTCAAAATCCTTTTTGAGTTCCTCCATGACTTGAGACCAATTCATATTTTTCTTGGAGTCTTTGGATGGAGGAGTTTTGACTTTGTTTTCTTCTTTTTGTATGTTTTGGTCTTCCTTGTCACCAAAGTAAGATTCTATAGTCTGATTCTTTTTCCAGTTTTTGCTCATTTCCCTATCCATTTACTTGACTTTTGAGCTCTCTGTCGAGATAGTTCTCTATTTCCAGTGGGGTTAGGGGGTGTACTGTCAGCTGCTCAATCCTCCCACAATCTGTGGGCCTAGAGCTCCAGAAACAGTGGCTGCAGCTGCCTCTGCTGCTGCTGTGGCTGCTGTGGGTTCCTCTGCTCCCTTTCCCCTCTGTTGCCCTAGGGCTGGGGCCTGACCACTCTACTTTCTCACACATGTCCCACAGGCTTTTTCCACTTCCTTTTGGGGTTGCAAAGTCTGGAAACTGCCACAGTTGTGATAGATTCAGTCCCCCCAAGGCCTGCTCAGGTCCTGTCTGTGCCAGTGTGATCTACACTGGACTGTGATCTGCTCCCAGTGTGGTGCAATAGACACTTCCCAGTGACCTTCCAGGTTGTCTTGACCTGGAGATTTGCTTCACTCCATCATTCTGTGGGTTGTGCAGCTCCAGAATTTGTTTAGAACCATTTTTACAGGTTTTTGGCTGGACTTGGGGAGAGCACACTAGAAAGTCCATGTTGTTACTCTGCCATCTTGGCTCTGTCCATCACATTTAATTCTTCAGAAATTGTTGTTGCATGCTTTGCAATTTGCCATTTAAAGCCTTTTACAGTCAGATTCTCCTCTACTTTTCCTGGCTTATTTCACATCACTATCATTTAAACACTACTTTCCAGTCAAACACACCTACTTTCTGTGCTTTAAACTTGGCATTCCCTTTTCCATTTCTGTCCTTTGGTGTGGGAGTTGTCCTCTGTGCCTCGGTTGCATCCTCTTTCAGCTGTGCCACTTAGAATCCATAGTTTCATTCAAGTGCCATCTCTCACAGGGAGCCTCACTTGATTCCTCCTTCCTACCCCCTAAATTTATTAGTGTTCACTCCTACCTCAGATTATTGTATATTCACTTACTTGCTGTATCTTCCTTAGTATAACATGAGCTCCTTGACCAAAGAGACTTTTTGTTTTATCTCTATATCTTCATCACTTATCACAGTGTCTTATCCAACACAGAAGTACTTAAGTAATGATTGTTGTATTAGATTGAATTTAGTTCGTTAGCTATATAACATCACTGGATGAATATTGGTGGATTTTTAAAAGGTGCTCCTCTGTTTCAGGAATTTATTTGGGGTCATTAAAAGCATTAAATGGGGAGAAAAAGTGAAGATGACAAAATAAAGGCAGGGACTCACCTGAGTTCTCCTCCAAAACCCTCCAAATACCTCTAAAAATGACTCTAAACAAATTCAAGAGCAGTAGAACCCACAAAAAGATGGAGTGAAACAAATTTCCAACCAAAGACAGCTTGGAAGTTCAGCAGGAAAGGTCTGTTGCATCAGGGTGAAAGAGGAGCACAGTACAGTGCAGGCCATGCCAGAACAGACCAGGTCTCAGCAGACTAGAAGCTGCTATTAGCAGTGTTGGTTAGACCTCTCATCCCACAGAAGCCAAAGGCAACTTAGGTGGTCAGTAGGAAGGGTCTGGTGCATCTGGGTGAGAGTGGAATGCAGCCCAGAGCCCCAGCCCCAGAAAACCAGGAGGAGGCCATCAACAATGCTAACAGCTGTGGCAGCGGCTGTTTCTTCAGCTCTCAGCCCACAGATGGTAAGAGGGTCAAACAACTGGTCAAAAGGATATTACATGGGTCTCTTTGCTAGCACTGAGACAGGACTTTGTTACTTTGCCCATATTCAGGGGATCTGGGTCACAGTCCTGAGGAGGAACATTAGCATAACAGAGCTTGCAGCCACAGTGAAGCAGGAACCATTCTCATAATTCCAGGAAAGAAAAGAGTGCTTGTGGTTGTTCACAGGCCAGGAGAGTAGTAAATAACTCTCCTCAGATCATACCACCTTGGAAGCACTGAAAACTTACAGGTCCCTAGAAGTATCTCTGAAAACAACTGCACAAAACCCCTGAAGCTTGGGATAGTAAGCCCTGCACACTGGAAGCAGAGCCCTACCTTAACAAAGAGTTAAAATGTCAAGTAATAAGCTGGGAAAGTGAATGAATAGCTGAAAAGCTCTGACTATAGAGAGTTTCCATGATGACAAAGAAGATAAAAACACATGCTCAAAGGAGGACAAGGTCAAAGCTCCTACATCCAAAACCTCAAAGAAAAATATGAATTGATCTCAGGCCATGGAAGACCTCAAAAATAATGTTGAAAATCAAGTAAGAGAAGTAGAAGAGAGATTGGGAAAAGAAATGAGAGTGATGTAAAAAAAAAAAAAAAAGATCATGAAAACCAAGTCACCATCTTGGTAAAAGAGACACACACCCAAAAAAAAAAATACAATAGAAAATAACACCTTAAGAAACAGATTAGGTCAAATGGTAAAAGAGATGCAAAAGGCCAATGAGGAGATGAATGCTTTTCAAAACAGAATTGGACAAATGGAAGAGGAAGTAAAAAAGCTCACTAAAGAAAATAATTCCTTAAAAATTAGAAAGGAGCAAAGGGAAGATAATCACTTTATGAGAAATCAGGAAACAATAAAACAAAATGAAAAAATAGAAAACAATGTGAAATATTTCATTGGAAAAACAACTAATATGGCAAATAGATCCAGAAGAGATAATTTGAAAAGTATTGGACTACCTGAAAGTCATGATAAAAAAAAGTGCCTAGACATCATCTTTCAAGAAATTATCAAGGAAAACTGTCCTGATATTCTAGAAACAGAGGGTAAAATAAAAATTGAAAGAATCCACCAATCACCTCCTGAAAGAGAGCCCAAAATGAAAACTGCCAGGAATAATACAGCCAAATTCCAGAGTTCTCAGGTCAAGGAGAAAATATTAGAAGTAAATGAAAGAATGAAATTTGAATGAAAGAAATCATTCAAATATTTTGCAGCCACAGTCGAAATAACTCAAGAATTCCACATTCTACAGCTCTTACAATAAAGAATAGGAGGGCTCAGAATATACTATTCTGGAGGACAAAAGAGCTAGGATTATAACCAAAAATCTCCTACCCAACAAAACTAAGTATAATCCTTCAGGAGAAAAAAATAATTATTCGATGAGATAGATGAAATTCAAGCATTCTTAATGAAAAGACCAGAATAGAAAATTTGATTTTCATATACAAGACTCAAGAGAAGAATAAAAAGGTAAACAGGAAAGGAAAACCACAAAGTAAGATTTAATAAAGTGAAACTGTTTACATTCCTACATAGGAAGATGACATTTGTAACTCATAAGACCTTTCTCATTAGAGTAATTAGGAGTATGTATAGATTAGAGTAATTAGGAGTATATATAGACAGAGGAAACAGATATGAGTTGAATATGAAGGGATGATATGTAAAAAATAAAATTAAGGGATGAGAGAAATATACATGGAGAAGGTGAAAGGGAGGGGTAGAATGGGGTAAATTATCTCACATAAAAGAGGCAAGAAACAGCTATTATAGTGCAGGGGCACAGTGGGGAGGTGATGGGAAATAATGAACTTTATTGTCATCAGAAGTGGTTCAAAGAGGGAGTAATGTACACACACACACAATTGGGTATAGAAATCTATTTTACCCTACAGGAAAGTAGAAGGAGTAGGGGATAAGAGAAGGGGGTGGAAGATAGAAGTGAAGGCAAATTGAGGGAGGAGTAGTCAGAAGCAAAACACTTTTGAGGAGGGAAAGAGTGAAAGGAGAGAGAGAATAGAATAAATGGTGGGGATGGGTGGGAATAGGATAGAAGGAAATACAGTTAGCAGTCATAACAGCAATATTGTAAGATGATCAGCTGTGGATGATTTATGCTGTTCTCAGCAATACAATGATCCAAGACAACTCTGAAGGAATTATGATGAAAAATGTTGTCCATCCCCAGAGAAAGAATTGATGGTGTCTTACAAATTGAGGCATATTTTTTTTTTACTTTCTCTTTTTCTTGAGATTGGGGAGGGGGGTTGTCTATTTCTTTCACAATATGACTATTATGGATATGTTTTGCATAACTACATATGTGTAACCTATAATGAATTGCTTACCTTCTCAATGTGAGGAGGAGTGGGGAAGGAGGAAGGGGAGAATTTGGAACTCAAAGTTTTGAGAATGAATGTTAAAAATTGTTTTTGCATTTAAATGGGGGAAAATAAAATACTAAATAAAAAAGCATTAAATGGTTTCCCAAATAGTCAATTCTGGTTCAAATTCATTATCTGTCTATCGTAGTTGTAGATGATATATGTAGTGATACAGCAGCATCATGGGGCTCTTCATCCAACTCCTTATCATGGCTGAGAAAATAAATGTTCTTGATTGCCTTGGCTCTTCCTTTGTGGTTACTTAGTCCAAACTCTTGAATAATTTTGAATCTTATTTAGTAAGCTCCACAGCATTCTTGGGGTTGATGAATTGGCATAATTCAAGGATCCCACCTGTGGAGGGCCAGGGTGGAGTGAGGTTGACAAGATCAGAATAGACCTTTGGGGAAACTGTTCTTTGAGACTGTGCTCATTATCATCCAGAATGGCTCTCCATGCCCCCCAGATGTTGCTGTCTCCATGAGACAAACAAGAGAATTACAGAAAATAAGGGATATGTAAAATAGATGCCCTCTAGGCTCACAGTCTGATTAAATCAGTTTCATAAGACTGATTTCAGGTGGAGACAAGCAGAATGTTATGTGGGCTTAGAGTTTCTGTCTATAAATACCCGGACCCTGAGATCAATAAAGTGGAGTTGGTCTTTCTTCTCCCACCTCCCGTGTTTTTCTTCTTCACCACATCACCGAGCTGTGTAGGGACGCAGGCCGTCCGCTACCCCACCCTGTACAGAAAGTTCCTCTTCCTTTAGGAGTTTACCCAAATATCTTCCAAAACACTGATAAACAAATTTGGCAACATTTGTTTTCCTGCTGTATGTCCTACTTGGCAATAATAATCAATTGCTTGTCAAATGTCATTATCTCTTTAATAGAGAGGAATTCACACTTTCTGGAGAAGAACTTGTAAGTTCGCATTGTCTTCTACTGAACCAGATGGCTATTTTTTTTTTTGTTTGGGGGGGGGTTATTCAACAAATATAGTAAAATATTCTTGTGTAGGTACGTTTTAGTCAATCATTTGACTGTAAAGATTTTGCCTGGTCTATAACCAAATATCATTTGCAAAAGCTTGCCTTTTCCCTTCTCATATCTTTATTCCAGATGCCCTTAATATGTACAGAAATTATTCTCAGGAAAGTTTTGTAAAGATCAGGAAAGTAGACTTATGGGCTGGTAGTTATTAATGTCTTCCTGATGGTCTTTTTCTTATAATTACTTTCATCATTCCTCCCTCCCCCCAAGCATTTCCTGTTCTCCCCTCAAAACTAAGAATTAGTCCCTCAAGAACTTCAAAATACTTGTAGTATTGTCAGACTAACTATACTAAAATATTTTCTGTTTGTTACAGTCAGGAGCTCCCCATTGCCTGCCTTCAGGACAAAGCCTGTACTCTTCATGTTAATATAAAATCACTTGATAATCTTAACATTATCTATTCAAACTTTTAATAGTATTCCTGTATATAAACCTTTCATGTCAGTCTAGTAACTTTCTCTAGGCTAGTAACAGTCTCTTCTTGAAGGTCACACTCATTTCTACCTTTGTGTTTTTAATTATGCCTTTCCTTAAACTTAGTATGCCCCCAGTAATAAGAAGATAGACTAGTCATAAAAATGATTAAAAACTGTCTTCTGTGAAACAGTGTATTGAATGAATATCCACATTTTGGGTCCTTGTTTCTGTAAGCCCAAATCTTAAAGCTTTAGAATTTTTCCATTATCTTTCCATTTTTGTAATTTGCAGGGATATTCCTCAATTCTTTTTTTTTTTTTTGTGGTTTGAGAGTAGTGTGATAAAACAAAATACTAGAATGGAATCAAGAGAGACTCTCATCTCTGGCATTACCTAACTATATGATCCTACACAAGTAACTAAATCTCTCTAAACTTCTGTTTTCTCATTTGTATATTTGCATAAGGAGGATAGATGAGCAGCTAGGTACATGGACCTAGAGAGTAAGGAAGATTCATCTTCCTAAGTTCAAATCTGGCCTTAGACACTAGCTGTGTGACCTTGGGTAAGTCACTTCACCCTGTTTGTCTCTGTTTCCTCATCTGTAAAATAAGCTGGAGAAGGAAATGGCAAACCACTTCAGTATCTCTGCCAAAAAAAAACTCAAATGGGGTCGTGAACAGTCAGACATGACTGAATGATGACAATAATGAAGATATTTTTAGGTTCTACTTCATTAAGCTGTTGTGAGGATCAAATGAGATAATGAATATCTCACTTTGGAAACCTAATAAGCATGAGATAGCATTATTACCTTCTCATTTCTATACTTTACACATATGTTTCATATCTTTGGAAACAACATTAAATCTTGACATTTTAGTTCAAGTCTCTGGCAATGTGTGACTTACTGATCTAATCACCTAATATTGACTGGTGTGTGCCAACTATAAATGTACCCCTTTCTAAGGGTCTTTCTTGTGCACACATCATTTCACTACTTTGCTTTTTAACATAAGCAACATCTCATTTTTTCCATTTACTTGTTACGACAATTTTCAACATTCATTTTTATAAGATTTTGAATTCCCTATTTCTTCCCTCCTTTCTTTCTCTCTAAGACAGCAGGCAATCTGATATAGGTTATACTTGTGCAATCATGTAAAACATATTTCCACATTAGTAATGTTGTAAAAGAAGCAGCAGAAAAAAGAGAAAATGGGGAAAAAAACAAAGGAAGTGAAAACAGCATATTTCGATCTACATTCATACTCCATTAGTTCTTTCTCTGGATGTGGATAGCATTTTCCATGTTGAGTCTTTTAGAATTGCGTTGGATTATTGTGTTGCTGAGAAGAGCTAAGTCAGTCATGGTTGATCATCACGCAATGTTGCCATTATTGTATACAATATTCTCCTTGTTCTGCTCACTTAAGCATAGTTTCAAATTTTGTTTCGCAGAATGGTTGGATTAGTTCACAACTTCACCAACAATGCATATATCTTCTCCAATAGATATCATTTTCCTTTTCTGTCTCATTAGTCAATCTGATAAGTGTGAAGTGGTACCTTAGAGTTATTTAATTTGCATTTCTCTAATCAATAGTGATTTAAAGATTTTTTTTTTATTTGACTAGAGATAGCTTTCATTTCTTCATCTGAAAACTACCTGGTCACATTCATAACTTTGACTCAGTTTTTCTATATATTTGACAAATGAGTATGAGGGAGGGAAACTGAGTGCCATTTACTTAACCCCACTAACCCCTCTCCCTCTTTCCGCCCCTAGAGAAAAATAAGAGAAGTTCCTTTGGACCAAAAATGATAAAATGGTAAGGTAAGATTTTTTTTAATTCTTAAATTTTTTTTCTGCTTTGTAACCATGTAACTTTAAATTCTTTTAATAGTTGAAATGCTGAATATAAAATTCCCATTCTTTTCTAAGATTCTAGTTCTCTTGTTAGGGGCAGCTAGTTGATGCAGTGGATAGAGCACCAGTGCAGGAGTCAGGAGGACCTGAGTTCAAATCTCACTTCAGATACTTGACACTTACTAGCTGTGTGACCTTGGGCAAGTTACTTAACCCCAATTGCCTCATCCTGGGTCATCTCTAGTCATCCTGATGAATATCTGGTCACTGGATTCAGATGGCTCTGGGGGAGCAGTGAGGCTGGTGACCTGCACAGCCCTCCCTCTCTCAAAACAAAGTCAAGTGCAAGTTATGTCATTTCTCTGATGGCATGGTCTTCTTCAGCAATGAAGGATGCACACACACACAGTTCTCTTGTTGAATTAGGTTCCCCTCCCTCACCCCCATCCTCAATACCTCTGATGTGTTTTCAAATTGTTTTATTTGGGAGACAGGAAGATATGTGCTAAATTTTTAATTTCTCCCTTAAAGAAAAAAAGAGTTTTCTTTGTCTCTTTGCTCTAATATCACCAGACTCATAACTAGCCATTCTGGCACCTGGCAAAATAAAATGTGCCTGGGGCCATCAGCATGGTAGAGTGTAAAGAATGTTGAACTTAGACCTGTAAGATCTGAATTTGTATTCCAACACTCCTACTTACTCTCTTGTCACCTAAAGCAAACCATTTACTTTCTCAGAAAGCAGAGATACTGGTGTGGTTTGCCATTTCCTTCTCTAGCTCATTTTACTGATGAAGAAACTGAGGCTAACAGGGTTAACTGACTTGCCCAGGGTCACATAGCTACTTACTGAGACATTTTACACTTTAACAGCTCTATTTCAACTGGTTATTTTCACTAACTTGGCACCAAACATGGTTGTTTTTACTTGCTGAAAGGGTAGAAGTTTTGCTACCATTCTCTCCCTTGCAATGCCCTAGTACAAAGCCCAGTTTACTCTCTCTGCTTCCAGTTTGGAATACTGCCTGATAATCTCCGAAGTATTTTATGTGGTTATTCAGTTATGGCTTAAGTTAATGCCAAGTAGTTTGGGGTGAAGTCTAAAGAGCAGCTTAGAATCTAGGTTCTCCAGGAGTAAAATTGTTCTATCCCTTGCACAAGTGATTTGTAATTGGGTCAACTGGAAGGCATAGTGGATGTAGTGCAGGACCTGGAGTCAGAAACATCTTAGTTCAAATCTGGCCTCAGACGTTTACTATAGCTGTCTGACTTTGGGCAAGTCACTGTTTACCTCAACTTCCTCATCTGTGAAATGAGAATAATAATATCAGCATCTCTCACAGGATTGTTGTGAGGATCATTTAATAAAATTTATAAAGTGTTTAGCTGGCACAGAGTAGGCACTACCTAAACATTAATTCTTATTATTACTATTATTTCTATCCATAGGATCTAGCACAGTGAGCACCTGACACACTGAATAAATACTTGTTGATTCATTGATTTTAAAAGTTTAGAATTCTATGCAGTAGAATAATAGGAATACCAGGAAATGTCCAGCTGTGATAGGAAAAGGCACCCTTCATTTGGGGGAGGGGTGATAGACCTAAGGAGGGCACTCTTAGAATGGGAGTCTATATTTACATTAACAGGAAAAAACCATAAGAAACCATCAACTCTGAAATTCCATAGATTTCAAAACACTCAACACTTAAGCACAGAGCCCTTCCCAATCTATTATGCCCCTTTTGGGGCCTTCTGATTAGTAAGTTACTGATCCCTTCATGTAACTGAGTTTACCAAGGAAGAGCCTCTTCTGCAGCACTGAGGACAAAGCATCTGGCAGCAATACTATCTATCCCTTCCTCAGTGCATGCCTATGTCTACCTTCCTCTCCCTGAAACTCTGCCAGTTACATTGGTGAGAAGGCACCCATCTGAAGGTTCTATCTTCTAGGCTAGGGTTTGTGCCCCTGTCTATAAGACTTTAATGTGGTAGATTGATCACCCCTCTCAGCTTCTACATTTATTCTAATTTCTCACAGTTTATTGGTATAGTCAGTTCAGTGTTATTTTTTTAAAAAATAAATAAAAGTGAAATCTGGTAATTTACTAAGGTTTGCCTGCCACCTAGTGGGGGAACATTGCTGTCATCTATATGCTGAGTACTCACTAAAATTCATTTAAAATTAATGAATTTATGTCAGACGCTGCAAATATCTCAGAATAAAATAAACATTCGCTTGAACAAACATATTTATGGTACGGGCTGTACATATAGCACAATGATGGGAACACATACTTAATAAATTCTTATTCACATACACACAAACACACATACTTATTCGTGTAAACATATCTATATCTATATGCTGCACCCAACTTGGATTAACTCCTTAGGACAATTCAAAAGCACATATTCCTAACTAAGTGACTATTTGTTCAGAAGCCCACCTACCACAGAATGGACAGCTGAGGTCAGAAGCAGCATTCCTAGGGTTCCTCTAGGCATGGGATAGCTGCTGGTTACTTCCAGTAAGATCAAAGTTGAGGTTATGACAACAAACAGGAAAAGGAAATTCTCACACTGTCAGACTAATGAATTTATATGAGTTTACTTCTTCCCACCTCTGCAAATGCAGTACACACATCAGCTATCCAGGCAGTGGGTAATATACTCAGTCTCAGTTCTCTTCTCCAGAACCACCCAAGATCCTCAGGATGTGGGCCTGAGTAAGAAGTCCTGGGTCCTTATAGCTAGGCGACCCTCCTAGACATTGCTACTAGGCTGATATGCATAGTTAGTTAGCTAGCTCCGGGCTTGTTTTTATAATAAAGTGGAAAGCTGACTATATTTTTTCTCTACTCTGGAAGCTGTAATGATTCCTTACTGACTAGAAGATAAAATAAAAACTCTTTTATTTAGAATTTAAAGCTCTTCCCAGTATAACTTTTCAGACAGTTTTCATATTCCCTAAAAATCTATGTTCTGGACATACCTGTCTACTTGATAATTCCCTTACATAATACTCTGTCTCTGACCTCCATGCTTTTGTAGAAAGCTTCCCATATGTAGAAAGCTCCTCATCCTCACTCCTACCTCTTGGAATTCCAAGCTTCTTCTAATATTTAGGAAATACTATTCCCAAAAAGAGGCCTTTCCTGACTCCCTAACTTGTTCGTGTCCTCCCCCCAAATTTGCTTTGTATTTGTGTTGCTGTGTTTAGTATTATCCATATCCTCAGTAATTCCTCCCAGTAGAATTAGACTCCTGGAGGACAGGAACATTGTCTTTGTATCCCTATCACCTAGTACAGTGCCTGATACCTAATAAACCTTTACATGTGTGCTGAATCATTCATTGTTGAAGAGGAAAATGACCAAGGCTGTTTACATAGACAATGAGGTGGCAAGGGGACCATCGCATTTTCAGCTTGTTCTAAATGCTGTGTCTGCTGTGACACGGATGGAGCCAGAGCTGTTTCTGGTAATAGAAATGTCAGCACCAAATGGCTGGCAGGCCACTTGTAAAAGAATTGTAAAAAGGGATGCCAGTTGGCATCTGGCCTCACACTGAGCTATGAATGTGTTACTATATAGAGAGATAAACATTCTAATTAACAATCCTGGAGTAATGATGTGTTCATATAGTAAAGCAACTGATGGATTTGAAATGCAATTTGGAGTTAATCATTTGGGTGAGGCTATTTCATAGTTGACTAATTTAGCTAACCACTTTTAAAGGGTGCTAATTAAAAATTGCCTGGGGTTATCAATTTGCTGCCAAGACTAAAGAAAAAAATGGGAAGGGTTTCTGTCCAACTAATAATTAAATAAACGAAAGGGACTGGCAAAGCCGTCATCAATTTGTCATGGAACTTTAATATTTAGTCCCTTTCCCCTTTTGGCTCTTCTTTTTCTCTGGAGGAAGGGCTACTTTGTCCTTATTTTGAAGGATAAAGAATAATCATAAGGACTTGCTAGATTATTACATTTTAAACAATCATCCTTATTCCATGTGTCTGGTACCAGTGGGACAGTGAACAAAAATTATCTTTATATAAAATGAGAGATAATCAGAAAATGAAAAACTATGGGCATTTGAGTCAACTCCATCTGCTCATTTGAAGTAGCACTAGCTGACCTTCGTAATTTTCCTCCAGCCAGTTGTTATGTCTATCCTTTCTTATGAACAGATTTGTAATGATATTTTATTTTTACATTATATTTCTCCCTGTATCCCTGTTACATTTTTCTCTCAAAGAAACATTCTATGCTTTCTCTATTGTATGGAGAGCAGGACCTCTGAACATTTGGCTTAGAACAGTTAAAGAGCTTTAAGCTTATTGACTTCATTCAAGTTTTTTCATTTTTTCCCCTTTATTTGCTTGTCTCTGCTAGTAATTAATTTGTTATCTTTAGTAAGAGTCAACTTTTCTTTTTCCACTTCCCCATTTTGGTATGGAGTTGATCCTAATTAAAAAAATACATATTAGTGGTGGAAAGGGCAAGAGGCTCTGGCAATTGAATGCCAAGTCTGACAATTCCAACCACAGTGGAAAGATTTAAGTCACATACCCCAGTGATGAACTAACAAGGTCTCTTATTAAGAAGCAGCCTACTAGGGGGCAGAGCCAAGATGGTAGAGAGAGCCAGGAAGTTGCCTGAGATATCTTCAGTTTCCCTTAGAAACAATGTTAAATCAAGCCTCAAAAAGAATTCTGGAGTGACAGAATCCACAAAAGGATGGAGTGAAACATTTTTTCAGTCCAGGATAATTTAGAAGGACTTCAGGAAAGGTCTCTCTCACTTGGGAGCACAACCCAGTGCAAGTAGTACCTAGGTAATCCAGTACAAGGCTCTTAAACACAGCACAGAGCAGCAACTGAGGTCCCAAGGTAATGGGTCAGCAGGTCAATAGCATTGAAGACCATCTATGAGGCCTCCAGCCCCAGCACAGGAGGCAAACTATCAGCCCTGGAACCCAAGATACAACAGGTATGAGTAGGCTAAGCCACTCTAGCACAGTGGGCAAGTCACCATCCCCAGAGATCCCAGTACAGAAAGCCAGTGACAAGTTATCTGGCCTCCAGTGCAAGATGCTTGAGACAGTGACCCTTATATCCCAAGAACAGACTTCAACTTTTTTAAAATGGACAAGAAACAAAAAAGAACCCTATTATGGTGATAGGAAAGCTCAAAACATAAACTCAGAAGAGGTGTATTTTTATATCTACATGCAAAGCCTCAAAGGGGAATATGAATTGGTCTCAAGCCTAAAAAGTCTTTTTGGAAGAGCTCAAAAGGAATTTTAAAAATCAAGTAAGAGAGAAGAAAAATTGGGAAAAGAAATGAAAGTTATGAAAAAGAATTATGAAAAAAAGAGTCAAAAGCTTGGGGAAAAAAACATTTTACTTCTTAAAAAGTAAAATTGGCCAGACAGAAAAAAAAAATCCACTGAAGAAAATAACTCCTTTAAAAGCAGAATTGGCCAAATGGAAAAGGAGGTAAAAAACCCACAGAAGGAAGTAATTCCTTAAAAATTAGAATTGGGCAAGTGAAAACTAATGACTCTATGAGACATTAAGTATCAGTCAAATAAAATAAAAATACTGAAAAAATAGAAGAAAATGTAAAATACCTCATTGGAAAAACAATGGACCTGGAAAATGGATTCAGGAAGAATAATTTTAAAATTATTTGACTACCTGAAAGTCATGACCAAAAAAAGAGCTTATACAGCCTCTGTCAAGTAATTATCAAGGAAAATTACTCTGATATCCTAGAAGCAGAGGGTAAAATAATCATTGAAAGAATTCACTGATCACCTCTTGAAAGAGATTTCAAAATGAAAACTCTTAGGAATATTGTAGTCAAATTTCAGAACTATCAGATCAAGGAGAAAATGCTATAAGCACCCAGAAAGAAACAATTCAAATATCAAGAAGTCAGAGTCTGGATTACAAAAAACCTAGCAGCTTCTACATTAAATGATCAGAGGGTTTGGAATATGATATTCTGGAAGGCAAAAGAGCTTCGATTACAACAAAGAAACAACCATTCAACAAAATTGGTCATAGTCTTTCAGGGGAAAAGATGGACATTCAATGAAATAGGAGACTTTCAAACTTTACTGATGAAAAGAACAGAATTAAACAGAAAATTTGATCCTCAAATACAAGACTCAAGAGAAATATAAAAAGGTAAAGGAAAGGAAAAAAAATTCAATGAGGTTTAACTATTTACATCCCTATACATGGAAGGCAATACTTGTAACTCTTAAGACTTGTATCTCTATTAAGGCAATTAGAGGAGTATACTTCGAGGGTGTGGGTATAAGTTGACTTTGATGTGATGATAAAAAAACATTCAGGATGCAAAAAATAACTGTGCTGGGAGAAGAAGAGGAAAGGAGGAGGCCAAATGGGGTAAGATGCATCACATGAAAATGCATGAAAAGCCTATTATAGTAAAGGGAAAGAAAAGGAGGAGGTAAGCATTTTTTGAACCTTATGCTTATTGGATTTGACTCAAAGAGGTAATAACATGCACTCATTTGGGTAGAGAAATCCATCTTACCCTAAAGGAAAGTAGGAAAAGAAAGAGGAAAGAAAAGGGAGGGGGAGCTGATAGCAGGGAGGATAGAAGTAGGAGGAGAAAGAAGAAAGAAAAGGGAAGGGGGCTTATAGGGAGGGGAGACTGGGGGAGGCGATGGTCAGAAGAAAAACACTGGTGAGGAGGAACAGGGTGAGAGGTGAGAGAAAAGTATAAATAGGGGAAAATAAGGATGGAGGGAAATATACAGTTAGTAATCATAACTGTGAATGTGAATGTGATGAACTCTCCTATAAAAGAAAAGTGAGTAGCAGAGCAGATTAAAAAACAGAACCCTACAATATATTATTTACAAGAAGCACATTTGAAGCAGAGAGAGAGAGAGAGAGAGAGAGAGAGAGAGAGAGAGAGAGAGAGAGAGAGAAACATACACAGAGTAAAGGTAAAAGGCTGGAACAAAATATATTATGCTTCAGCTTGAGTTAAAAAAAAAGCAGCGTTAGCAGGACTGATCTTAGACAAAGCAAAAGCAAAAAGAGATCTAATTAAAAGACATAAAGAAGGAAAGTACATTTTGCTAAAATGTACCATAGACAATGAAGTAATATCAATACTAAACATATATGCACTGAGTGGTATAGCATCCAAATTCTTAGAGAAGTTAAGTGAGTCACAGGAAGAAATAGATAGTAGAATGATACTAGAGGGGACCTCAACCTCCCCCTCTCAGAAATGGAGAAATCTAACCACAAAATAAACAAGAAAGTAGTTAAGGAAGTGAGAAGAATTTTAGAAAATTTAGATATGCTAGACCTACACCTTCACAAAAATTGACCAATCATTAGGGCATAAAAACCTCACAGTCAAATGCAAGAAGGCAGAAATGTTAGATGAATCCTTTTCAGATTATGATAAAATTAAAATTACATGTAATAAAGGACCATGGAAAGAGAGATTAAAAATTATTTGGAAACTAAATAATCTATTCCAAAAGAATGAGTGTGTTAAGCAACAAGTCATAGAAACAATCAATAATTTCATCAAAGAGAATGACAATAATGAGACAACATACTAACATTTAGAGAACACAGCCAAAGCAGTATTTAGGGAAAATTTTATATCTCACATGAATAAAACAGAGAAAGAGGAAATCAATGGCTTGGGCATGCAATTAAAAAAAGCTAGAAAAAGAACAAATTAAAATATCCAATTAAATATCAAATTAGAAATTCTGAAATCAAAGAGATTAATAAAATTTAAAGCAAGAAAACTATTAAACTAATAAATCTAACAGCTGGTTTTATAAAAAAAAAAACAATAAAATAAACCTTTGGTTAATCTGATTTATGAAAAGAAAGAAGAAAAATAAATGAACAGCATCAAAAATGAAAAGAATGAATTCACCACCAACTGAAGTGATAATTAGCAGATACTTTGCCCAATTGTATGCCAATATATCTGACCATCTAAGTGAAATGGATAAGTATTTACAAAAACATAAATTGCCCAGATTAACAGAAGAAGAAATAAAATACTAAATAGCCCCATTTCACAAAAAAGAAACTGAACAAGTCATCAGTGAAGTCCCTATGAAAATACCTCCAGGACCAGATGGATTTACAAGTGAATTCTACCAAAGATTTAAAGAACAATTAGTTCCAATACTATTGAAACTATTTGGAAAAATAGGTGAAGAAGTTCTACCAAATTCCTTTTATGACGCAAATATGGAGCTGATACTATGCCAGGATGAGCCAGAACAGAGAAAGAAAATTATAGACCAATTTCCCTAACGAATGTTGATGCAAAAATATTCAATAAAATATTAGCAAAGATATTACAACAATTTATCATGAGGATAATACACTATGACCAGGTAAGATTTATGCCAGGAATGTAGGGATGGTTCAATATTAGAAAACCTATTGGCATAATTGACCATATCAATAACAAAACCAACAAAAATCATATGATCTTCTCAAAAGAGGCAGCAAAAACTTTTGAAAAACACATTCCTATTAAAAGCACTAGATACTATAAGAGCAAATGGAGCTTTCCTTAAAATGACAAGTAGTATCTATCTAAAACTATCAGCAAGTGTTTTCTGTAAGGGGGATAAGTTAGAAGCTTTCCCAATAAGATGAGGGGTGAAACAAGGATGCTCATTATTACCTTGATTATTCAATATTCTACTAAAAATGATATCTTTAGCAATCAGAGAAGAAAAAGAAATTGAAGGAATTAGAATAGGCATTGAAAAAAAGCTATCATTCTTTGCAAATGATATGATGGTATATTTAGAGTATCCTAGAGAATCAACTAAAAAGTTACTTGAAATAATTAACAACTTTAACAGAGTTGCAGGATATAAGATAAACCCAAATAAATCATTAGCATATTACCAACAAAGTTCAACAAGAAGAAATAGAAAGAGAAATTCCATTTAAAATAATGGTAGATAATATAAAATATTTGGGAGTCTACCTGCCAAGACAAACCCAGGAAGTATATGAACACAATTACAAAACACTTTTTCATACAAATAAAGTCAGATCTAAACAACTGGAAAAATATCAATTGCTCAAGGGTAGACTGAGATAATATAATAAAATTAACAGTCCTACCTATAGCCAAAGGATATGAATAGACAGTTTTCAGAAGAAGAAATCAAAGCTATCTCTAGTCATATAAAAAAAATTCTCTAAATCACTATTGATTAGAGAAATGCAAATTAAAGCAACTGTGAGGTACCACCTCACACTTATCAGGTTGGCTAATATGACAGAAAAGGAAACTAATAAATGTTGGAGAAAATGTTGGAAAATTGAGACACTAATGCATTGTTGATGGAGTTGTAAACTGATCCAACTATTCTGGAAAGCAATTTGGTACTATGTCCAAGGGGCAATCAAAGCTTTTATCCAGCAATATCACTACTAGGTCTATATCCCAAAGAGATCATAAAAAAGGAAAAGGGCCTACATGCACAAAAATATTTATAATTGTACCTTTTATGGTAGTAAAAAATTGGAAATTGAGGAGATTCCCATCAATTGAGGAATAATTTGTAGTATATGTTGTAGACATACAACAGAACAAGTTGTAGTATATGAAGGTAATGGAATGCTATTCTGTCATTAGAAATGATGAGCAGGTGGATTTCAGAAAAACTTGAAAAGACTTACATGAACTGAAGCTGGGTAAAGTGATCAGAACCAGAACATTATACACAATAGCCACAACATTGTGTTATGATCTACTATGATTGACTTTGCTCTTCTCAGCAACATATTGATCCAGCACAATTCCAAAAAAACTCAATATTTTTCTGCTATCTATGTCTACAGAACTATGGAGTCTGTATTCAGATCAAAGAATACTGTTTTCATTTTTTTGTGGCTTTTCCCTTTTCTGTTTTTTCTTTTACAGCATGACTAATGTGGAAATAGGTTACATGACTGCATATATATATAATCTATATTAGATTTCTTGCCATTTGGGGGGAGGGAGGGAGAAAAATTTGAAACTCAAAATCTTGTGAAAAATGAATGTTGAAAACTATCTTTACATGTAATTGGAAAAAAATAAAATACTACTTACCAAAAATGTTTAAAGTGTTTAAAAAAAAAAGAATCACCCTACCTTAAAGAGGCTTATCATTAGATTACCTGCAGAATCATAACTTTTTGACCATAATCATTCTCAGTCCACTTACTGATATGAAAAAAAATGGGACAGTAATATACTATTGGTGACCCTGTGAACTGATCCAACCATTTTGGAGAACAATTTGGAATTATACCCCAAAGTTACATAACTGTGTGTACCCCTTGACTCAGCAATACCATTATTACATCTGTTCCCCAAGGTGATCTAGGAAAAAGGAAAAGAACTTATATGTTCTAAAATATGTGTAGCAACTCCCTTTGTAGTGGCAAAGAACTAGAAATTGAAAGGATGCCCGTTAGTTGGGGAATGGCTAAACAAGCTGTGATATATGATTGTGATGGAATAGTACTGTGTTGTAAGAAATGAAGAGCTCAATGACTTTAGAAAAAAGAACATGGAAAGACTTTTATGAAATAATGAAGAGTGAAATGAGGAGAACCAAGAGAACACTGTATACAGTAACAGCAATACTGTTTCAAGAATAACTGTGAGCAACTGAGTTATCCTGAGTATTATAAATACTCAAGTCGGCTACAAAGGACCTATGAAGAAAGATGCTATCCATCTCCAGAGAAAGAATTGATAAGAGATATGTTGTTTTTATACACACACACACACACACACACACACACACATACACACACACATGCACAAGTGTGTGTCTATGTGTGTCAAATGGCAACTTTCTTTAGTATGGCATCAGGAGGGAGGAAAGGAGACAGTTTGGAACTTAAAATCAAACAAAATTTTTTTTTAAAAACATCACTTACGAAGTCCCAGAGGAATTGGTAGGAGGGCACACTCACAATGAAAAGAATTGCATATACCCAAAGTATCAAAATGTAGGTGAGTCACAATTAGATGGCAACAAAAGAAATCACTCTAAAGGCTAAATTCAATAAACGTAAGAAAACCTAGATTTGATTTTTTTAAATAAATTTTACCAGCACCTGTTTTTATATCACATTCATGATTAGATTTACCCCAACCCTCTTCTCTGTAACTGAACCCTACCTTATAACAAAGAAAAGCAACTAAATAAAAATACGAGATAACACTAGCCTAGACTGTCATATACGGACTGTCCCTGTTAGTGAATGTAACATTGAGCCCCCATAATACTCTTTGCTTATTGGAATTGAGACAAAATTTATTTATTATTTGTTATTCTTGATTATTGCAGTTTCTAAGAGTTAGGATTCCTTTTAATGGTTTTTTTTAATTGAAAATATTTTAGTCAATGTTGTTCTGCATCTGCTTATGTCACCAACAATTTGTGCAAATCTTCCCATGTTTCTCTGGCTTCCTCCTATTTAGCATTTCATAACACATAATAATTGTCCAGCACATTGCTATAACATAGTACACTGTCATTTCCCAATCAATAAACATTTACTTTTCCACCCAGGTCTTTGTTATTAGAAAAATGCTACTATGAATATTTTGGCATATCTAAACTTTCCTTTCTTTTACCTCATTTATGTACATGCCCCATAATGGGATTGCTGGCTCAAAGAGAGATTTGATTTTTTTTAAAGGCTTAGAAAAACAAAGTAAAAGTTCCTGAAATATGTAAATATTTGAAACTTTATGGAATAAAACAACCTTATTCTCTCCAAGACAGCATCTCGATTTCAGATATTCATGTCGGTAAACACACTGATCTTTAAGTTTCTAAGAAGTCCTACTCATGCAAAGGCTTTAGAATTGTATAGGAAAATATTTCAAATGGAGCTTTTGTGTCAGAGGCTCTCAACATGATGTGAAAGGCATGGGTACAGTCAGGCACTAAGTAGAGCTCCCAGCAGACATTGCCTCTTTCACAGCTTCTTTTTTGGA
The DNA here is from genome assembly GCF_028372415.1 of Notamacropus eugenii. NCBI lineage: Eukaryota > Metazoa > Chordata > Mammalia > Diprotodontia > Macropodidae > Notamacropus > Notamacropus eugenii. Next base: position 103,555,958 of record NC_092874.1, on the reverse strand, counting down.
AATTTTGTATTACCTGGTTTATACTTTTTGTAGAGTGAGGGGAAATTTGCTTGTACCTCCAATAAGGTTGTCTGTAGTATAAGAGACATAGAGATGTTGCTACACTTTAAGAGATGCTTAGCAGTTTTGTGCAGCCCCCATGTAGATGGCCATATGAACTGAGGGATCAGGGAATACCGCTTATCCAGGGCAGTTTGATTTCTCACCTGAAAAATGACTTTCAGTTGACCCTAGGTTCCTAATTCATATGGTGAGCCCCGCAGCCCAAGAGGAATTGCTGTAATTTCTATAGGAACTAGACTTTCCTTTTGAGATAGGAAGCTCAATTTTTCTTTTCATTTTAAGTTAGTCATTAAAACTGGTCTGTATGTGAGTCTACAGTAGAGGATCCCCTTAGAGCGGGAAAGGAGAATGTAAGTATCCCAGTTTTCCCTTAATCTCGTGCCACTTTTGTTGTAGCACTTGGTACCAGACTGAGCCGAGTAAAGGGTCCCCTTGGTAGGAGAGGCAAAAGGTATCATTTCCCTATATCTAATGAAATAGTTCGTGCTACACAAGCACCAAGCCTAATCACTTTGAATTCTCACCTGAAGGGTGTCACCTCTTTTCTCCACACTCTAATGGGGAGAACCCTACCTGCTCAGGAAATTCTGGAAGGAACCAAACTTTCATTGTGGGAAAGAAAGCTTGATTTCTTTTCTTTCCTTTCTTCTTGTCTGTATTTTCTTGGGGATTGAAGGTCTTTTCCAAGCACTAAATATCATGTGGCAACCTGTTAGAACTTTGTGAAACGATGGCTGGTTTGTTAAATTATGCATAAATTATACCATTTAGAAGTATGGAGGAATTTTATTTACTGATTTGATAATGCTGTAGTTCCTATCACTATGTGGTCTCACACAAAAGTTCATTCAGCATTTAAGGATAAAAACGTATGTTTTCATTTTCCAGTGGGTCTCCTGACATTGATGTTGGGTTAAACAGTGAAGCAACAGATTCTCTTTTTTTCAACCCCTGCCCTACACATTTCTTGCTTGTATACTGAATTAAAAATTTATGAAACTATGAAATAGAAGCAGGCACATCTGGTCCTTGGAGTACTCACAGACTCACCGGGAAAGACTGCGCAGAAGGAAACAGGGCAGCAACCACACTTTAAGGTACAAAAGGTGTGGGGGTAAACGGTATAGAAAGTGCAATGGGAAGGAAATGTGAAGGAAAGCAGACAGTGTGGGGAAGAGTACAGGGAGGGAGGCATAAAGTATCACTCCCACAATCACGGAGTAGAGTTGGGAGTATGATGGAGAAGGAAGAGGGTTGAGGGGGCAGGAGTTTGAGGTCTCGTTTTTATTGTGTGTTTGAGGGGAACAGACTAACTCCTGTCTGTGCCACCTTGGAGTTAACTCATTAATGCACGCAAATCACCTCAAAGTTGGTGGTAAAACTTTAATATTAACATCATATCCACATCATTTTAAAATTATCAACACCTTTTGGAGTTTTGCTGGCCATGCTACTGATGTCTGGAGATTTTCATATCACAGAATCAGAAGGCCCAGCAGTGCCTAGACGGCTTCTGATGATTTAGCACACAGTACTGGGAAGTGAATTTGGGTTAATATATGCTACACCTTTTGAATTATGCTCCTTTCATCTTTGGGATGTTTTTCTACCTGAATTCAGGGTTTCTCTTTGCAATCTTGTTTCCTCTTTATACAATGGTTACTTATACACTTATTTATTGTGCTAACTAGAAGGGGGTGGTGGTCAGGGGAACTAGAACAGGATACAATTTTAACACACATACACATTTCCCATGAGAACAAAAGCTTGACAAAACACTCTCATTTCTACTTTTCACCTTGTATATCCCTCTGGTGCTCCTTTGGTAGTTATTCAAATTCACCAGAACTGCTTCCCTTGAAATCAAAGCTAAGGGACAGAAAAGGAAATGGGCAGGAGAATGGGAAAGAAATTTAAGTCCCTGCAACAAAAATATCAGTTTTGAAATTTGCAAATAAAAAAGTTAGCCACTTCCCATTGTGTAAAAAAGTCTGTTAATATTTCAAATGGAAGTAGAAGTAGTAATAGATGATACCTTACTAGTGTGGTCAGAGTCTAAGTAAACACACAATATAAGGAGTATGCCTCAGTCTAATATGTTCGTATCAGAGCTTACTAAAACAAAATTTTAAAATGTGTATTTTTTCTTAATTTAGAAATCTTCTGGTTTTTAGATAAGGGGATGGGGAGAAGAAAGAGGGAAAGAATTCACTCCAAATCTGGACAAATCATTTAACCTATAAGAGCCTCCGTTTTGTGATCTGTAAAAATGAAAGAGTTGATCTAAATGACCTCTCCTCCCAGCTTGAAATCTATGATCCTATGATTTGTTGTTTGCCTATATCCCAAAGTGATTGGTAGGGGTGGGGAGCAAGTATCTACAGAAGGTTAAGACAGGAAGGGAAGTTTAGTCTTTTGTTGTTGTTCAGTCCTTTCAGAAGTGTCCAATTTTTCCTAAATCTATTTAGTTTTCTTGGCAAAGATGCTAGAGTGGGTACATTTCCTTTTCCAGCTCATTTTATAGATGAGAAAACAGGCAAGTTAAGTGACTTTCCAGGGTCACACAGCTAGGAAGTGTCTAAGGTCAGATTTGAACTCAGGAAGATGCTTCCTGATTCCAGGCCCAGCTCTCTATCTACTGCACCACCTTCCTGTTCTCTTATTGGTCTTTTCCCTCCACTCTTCTCGTCTTTCTTTGTCTCCCTTTCTGTTTTCCTTTTCTTTTCCTTTTTACATATCGTTCTCCTTCCTTCTATCCCCTCCCTCTTGCCTTTTTCTCATTATAGATTTATTTTTCTTTCTCACCTCTGTGTTTCTCTCTTTCAACTCTCCTTTTCATTCTTGTGTCCATCTTTTTCTTCTTTCCCCTCTGTCTTTCCTTTAACTCTCTATAGTATCTTCCTTAGTAGACCACAATAAAGGCTAAAACTTAAGTGTAACTAAGTTGAGAAAGTGTTGAATGAGCCATTGTGGCTAAATGAAGTTTCAGTTTATTAGCTGAGCATCAATGACCTTTCTTGCTGGGAAAGAACTCCCCTGCATTGAATGACAATGTTTTACCTCTGTAACTCTCTTTTACATACGCACAATTACATTAGCTCATCTCCATGATCATGTACTTTCAAGAAATATAGCACTCTGTTAACTATAAATCTTTAATCTAGTAATCCAACCATGAAATGCATTGTCAACAAACTTTGAAAATGCCTCATAAAAAGACAGAGTAATTGTTATTTTCTGATGACTTTAAGCAGAATAAATATGGAATGGGAAAAATCATTCTCCAAAACTTCACAGAGATTGGAAGTTAAAAGGAGGCATTAAAGGTCCATAATTACTGAATTTTAAAGTTGAAAGAGACTGAGTACTCATTTAGATCTACCCAAGCCTCAAAGAAACCTCCTCTACAACACACCCAACCAGGATATAGCCATGTCTGCTTGAAGACCTCCAAAAAAAGGGAAAATCAACTCCTTATCTAGATAGCCTATACACTTGGCCAGTTCTAATTGTTAGGAGTTATTTTTTGTTTTTCTGACATCAAGTCCTTTGACACTTCCATCCATAGCTCCAAGTTTTGCTTTCTGAGGTCAAATTAAAGGCTCTTTATTGTAACTTCTGAAATACTTGATACAGTTATCATGCCTCTTCTCGGCCTTTTCTTTTCCAGGCTAAATCCTCAACTATTTGTTATCTAATATGGACTAAAAGACTTCACCATTGTTCTTGTCCTTCTTTGGACAGTGTTTAGATTATAAATATCTGTGGTGTAGATTATAAAAAAAATGTGATGCCCCAAACTAAGTATGATATTCCATGTGGCATCTAATAAGGCTAAAATATAAGGGGATTATCACTTCCTTTTCCCCTGAAACTATGTTTATTTTTAGGGCAGCTAGGTGGCATAATGTATAGAGTTCAGGGCCTGGAGTCAGGAAGATGAGTTCAAATCCGACCTCAGACACTAGTTGTGAGAGCCTGGGCAAGCCATTTGACCCTGTTTGCCTTAGTTTTCTCATCTGTAAAATGAGCTGGAGAAGGAAATGACAAACCACTCCTTTATCTTTGGCAAGAAAACCCCAAATGAGATTACAAAGAGCCGGACATGACTGAAACAACACAACCACAACACCTTTTTTTAAATAATTCCTAATTGCATTGAGATCAATAGGTAAAGACTTGGGAAACTGAGAAAGGGAGCAGTGAATGAAGTGGATTAGTTTAGAGTTCCTATGAGTAGAGCAAAAGTGTTTATCCTATTAGGGAATCTAGGATTGATGAATGGATAGATATATTTATCTATTACATAGATATGTATCTATTGATAGAGTTCTTATTAAGCACTTTCTTCTAGGCCTGTGTTAAACACACAAAGTATTTTAGACAGTCATTGCCCTCAAGGAAGTTACTGCCTGTTCACCAATTCCTTAACCATCCACCCTAGAACTTTTGATCTGATGGTTGTGGTGCTGGGAATTAGGGGCTAAATACTGACTAATTTTAAAGCCATAGGGCCCATTTTAGCCTGTGAGAGCTGGGTTTCCTGCTTCACTTTTCTTCATTCTTGCTTCTTATTTTTCTCTCTTTATTGGGTAACTTAGAAAATACTTTCATTTTACTGATCCAATAATTAATGGGGCAGTCTCTCATTGGCATGATATTGGCTCTTTGTCTCAAATGACATATAAAGTCAAGCTCTGAGGATCTCTGGGCCTTCAACTGGAGTGTGGATAGCTCCTCACCTCCATGTGCTGCCCACTGTGGGTATGGAGACTTCACACTCAGTCCCCAGTAGCAACTGTTTTGCTCCTTCCCTTGTGAGTAGCAATAAAGTTTGTTGAAACTATCTCTTTGTTGGATGATGTTTTTTATCTAGACTCCCTTGAACAGTATTTGAATTTATTGAGAGGAAGTCAACTCTCAAAAGGGAGGCAGGGTACACATTCAATGGCATGACCAGAAATAGTTTGAAAGTCTGGACCCTGGAAAGAAAAGAGGAAAGCTGACTTACCAGAATCAAGGGACCTACATAGGAAGTTACCAAGGGGGAAGAGGTGATCTGAGAAAAGGTCATTGTTAGAGTGAGCCAAGAAGGTTACTGAGGAACTAAAGATTGGGGAACCTCTCATTCCTTGAAGGGTTTAGGACTTCTTCCAGAACTTTCCACCTAGGATCATCCTGTCCACATTGAAATCATTTGCTTGATGTCAATGCTGAGGAATTCCAGTTCAAGTAACTTAGAAATTCAACTATGTAGAAGCTTGGAGCAGATTCATAGGAAACATTTTTTTTTCTTTTAGTCAAAGCATGAATAAAAAGTAGTATCTACACTTCTACATACACAATTTCAGGTAGCAACTTAATTCAGGAAATAAAGTTTTAAAAAATTGGTTTTTATGTTCATTTTATGAACTTTATGCTACATTTTCCTCTGGTTGCAAAACTTCTCTGTTTCTTTAATATCTCTGTTCATTCCTCCATTTACCTTCTTTTTTAAGAAAAAAAAAGTACATTAGCTTCCTCATACATTTAGTTAATCTGTCATTTTTATTTTGTTTCCACCAAAATCGTTATTCAATGCCACAGGCATACCAATGTTCAAGCTGACCATATTGCTCAAGTCCTGGCAATGAAATTGAATAAAAAGTTGGATTAAAAGGTCAGTTTTTAAAATATGCATAATAAATTCAGAGACAAAAAGCTATTCTAACAACTTTCTGCACCATTTCTTCTCATCTCATTATTCATATAGGCCTCCCTGAATTTTAAGCAGTACAAATCCAGAGATGAAATTTGTAGACTACTGGAGCCAAGTAAAATTTCTTTCATGGCTGGAGACCTGATGGTAGAGTTGGTGACATTTCTTAAATTAATGAAGCTGATGAAGGATGGGAAGAATCTGATGGATGCTTAATCGTTTTCTCTAGTTCCACAGTAGAAGTAGAAATTTTTCTTAAATGAATTCCTTATTATATGCCCTTCATAGATTCATTTCTACAGCCATTGAATTGACAACTCCTATTTTCATGAATTTTCTTTTCATTATGCATTTTGTAGCCAAAAATGACCTTTATTATCATTTGTATCATTGAGATCAGTAGGTAAAGTCATGGGAATTTGAGAAAGGGAGTAGTGAATGAAGGGGATTAGTTTAGAGTTCCTATGAATGCAGCAAAAGTTTCTGGATGGAAAAGAGAATACTTGGGGCTTAGCTAATAGCCGTCTTCATTTGAAGAAGATAGAAGAGGGACTCATCATCGTCATCATCATCTGCTTGGTCACAGAGGACAGAACTAGGAATAACAAGTAGAAGTTGCAGAGAGGTGAATTAAAGTTTGAGGTCAGGAAAGACTGCCTAACAGTTAGCAGTCCATCAGTGTGGATTAGGTTGCTTATGAAGTAATGCATTTTCCCTCACTGGAGGTCCAAGCAAAGGTTGGCTCACTCCTTGTTAGATGAGGATAGACAGCATTGTATTTGTGTACTGGTTGGATGAGGCGGCCTCTAAGGGCCCTTCCAACTCTGAGGAGCTGTGATTTTATGAATGAATTTTGGATGTGGTCTTTAAAAAATCTACTTCATTCTCTGTTACATAAATCCTAGGAAAAAAAAAGAATATTTGTCACATGCTTAGCACAGTAACATTTGTTAACATACTTAGCACGGTGCCTGTGCTATATAAATCCTTATTTCCTTTTCCTCCCTTTCTCTGCTTTGTTCAGTCACATGAGAATAGGTTGGAGATAATTATACTTAGAAACAATTATTGTTATGATAATAATTAATATTTAGTACTTTAATCTATAATTCATATTGACTACTTTGACATTTGATTAAACATTTACACTAAATTTAAGGATGGGTAGAACACTGTCACCACTGAACGTTAAACTAATCTGCCCAGTTTTTTAGTTATCTTTAAAGCTTACATTTGTTTATAAATAGAGTTTTGTGGATTAGGCACCTTTTAAAAAATGGGACAGAGTAAATGTTCCTAGAATATTTTTTGTTTAGATCTCTTTGTTTACCTCTGTCACTTCCTTCTTTGTATTATACTTCTCTGCGTATATCTTCTACATTTCATTATATCTCAGATTTTAAGCAGATGAAATGAAAAGGTGAAATTACAAGTTCCTAACCAAGTAAAAGTCACTCTTGATTAGAGCCTGAAAGGATAATTGGCAAACTCTTTTTTTTAAATCAAAGAAGCTAATATGGGCTAGAGAAAGTCTAACTGAGATCCCATTTTTGTTTTTTTGCATTTTTTATCACTAGTGCCTTATACAAAAGCACTTAATAAATGTTTGTTGAATTAAGGGAATTGACATGTTATGTCATGGAATCATATTTAATGCTGGAAGGGACCTTATAAGTTTTCTAGTCAATCCCCTTAATTTGACTGATAAGGTAATTGAGACCCAGAGAGTTGGTGATTTGCCTGAATTCACACAGGAAATAATTCCGAAGAGTCAATCATTGAAGCCAAGTCTTCTGACGCCAAATCCAGTGCAAATTCTACTACACCATATTGAAAGCAGTGGATGGTATGTTTGTGTCTGTCTGTCTGTCTCTCCCCCCACACAAGATATATATACAAACACATATGATATATTTAATTTTATAATAAAACTATACATAACAATGGTAATGTCAATAACTATTACTAGAATTTCCCTGTCATCAGGATTACATATATTCATTTCATGTAGTGATGCATACACACATGCATTTACATAGTTACACGAAGTATGAATCCAAAACTCTTAGTTATGTCTTTTTGCCTTTGTATTTTTCTACATGGACTTTCCCATATTTATGTGTACTTATATGGTGATATGGTCTCCCTTACAGCCATTTAAAGTCATTCTTTCATGGTTTGGAACTTCCCAGTTTTCTGCTGGGTAGTATTAAATGCCACTCTAACATCTTGTAAAGAATACCACCTCCCCTTTCAACTAATCCTTCTTTCACACTTCTTTCATTCTGCTGAGGAGATCACCATGACCCAGTTTGAAAACCTTTGGAATCATTCTTCACTGTTCCTTATCCCTTACTACTCTCCTCACGATGTCTTAAGAGTTACCAAGTGTAACCCATGCCCTTCTCTTGACCTGTGTAGCCACTGCTCTAGGTCAGGAGCTCATTATCTCTCCCATGAGCCATTGCAATAGCCTTCCTTTTCACTTCCCTGTTTCTAGTCGATCCTGTTTCCAAATTATTGTCTATATAGCTACTAAATCAATGTTTCTGTTTCATTTTTGACCATGTCACTCCCCTGCACCCAAGACTTAAATCCCTCCCTCCCTGTTGTTCTTCTGCTTAATGAGTAAAGCCTTCCACAACTGGATTGCTCCTTCCTTTTCCCTACATTTCATACTGTGCCCCTTCATATACTCTGTGTTCCAGTCAAACTAGACTGCTGGCTATTTCTCAACTTTTCCATTGTCATCATGTCTCTCCATGACTTTGCACACTGAGCCTGAAGCCTTTCTAGAAAAATTGTTACTTAAGGTCACAGTGCTATTGAGTAACAGAGAGAGAACTTGCCGCCAGGTCAACTTCTCGTTTTGTCTAGTATTACATCTATTTAGGTATTTGTACCTCCACAAAACATAACTACTGAAAAAGCTGGGTTTGGTGGTGATGGAGTTATGAAGGACCTTAGATTCCATTGTGCACGTGGGAGAAAATACATCCCAAAAAGGCAATGGATAAGCACTATAGTCATATTGTCATCCTTACTTGTTTAAAGGGAAACAATATAATTAACTCTAAACTTCATTTTTGCAAAAGAAGTAGATGTTATCCTTGTGAGGAAGCTGGATCCGGCCAGGGGCCTCCTGAGAAAATAAGAAGAAGCATTTACTAAGTACCTACTATGTGCAAGACACTTTTAAAAAGAAGATGAAGGGGGGAATGTGATTTTTTTAAAAAATCATATTTTATTTTCCCCCAATTACATACAATTATTTTCCCCCAATTAAATCCAATTTTTAATATCCATTTAAAATTTTTGTTGTATCAAATTCTCTCCCTCCCTGCTCCCCCACTGAGAAGACAAGCAGTTTGATATAGGTTATGCATTTGTAGTCATGCAAAACATATTTCCATGTTAGTCATATTGTGAAAGAAAACAGACAAAAAAAGAAAAAAGAACGGAAAGAAAAAGTATGCTTCAATCATTCAGACACCATCAGTTTTTTCTCTGGAGATGGATAACATTTATCATCATAAGTTCTTCAAAATTGTCTTTGATCATAATATTGCTGAGAATAGCTAAGTCATACACAGTTGATCATCACACAGTATTTTTACTACATACAGTATTCTCCTGGTTGAATGTGATTTTTAATATTAGATAGGTTTTGTCAAGAATAAACAAAGTTGAGCGGGGATTTGGAGTGTATACTGACATTGTCACTCAAGGGGTACACATGAAGTGAATATAACTATATGAAATGCTTATACCATAAAATATCAAAGTACTCAGATTTCCCAGAATTTTTTGATTATTCTTTATATGATAACAAGTATTATTTCCTATCTTATAGCAGAAGACTGATAAGTTGTGAACAGTGAATAGGGAGTAAGCAAGGGGTAGAAACAAACTTAAACTACATTAACCGACTATTAGATTTTGAAAATAGTAGTTTAAATGTTAAGAGCCTACAGTACAATGATTTGATACTTTCTGACTGCAGCTGTAACTAGGGTGGAGTGAGCAGGGCTTGGTGTCCTAGGTGCTGAATTTAAAGAGCACTTGAACATTGTAGAAACAAAAGAGCACCAAGTACCAGGGTAGCATGGCACCAAATTAGCAAGAATTGATCTGGACTTGTGCTTTCATCTGTGCCCAGGATTTGTGGTGTGGAAACTCTACCACTGCAGATGTGCAACTCATCTGTACTTCTAATCATAAAGAGTTGTCTCTGGTTCTGAGAAGTTGTGACTTGCCTGAAACTGCAAAGCTAGTGTGTTTGTGAGGCAAGCCTAAAGTCAAGCATTCTTGTGTCCAAAGCCCACCTTCTATTCACTATGACATTCTGTCTGTCTTCATTCTAGTCATGTTAGTAAGTGTTTTAACAACTGGCATTCTGAAAAAAAAAAAACATGTAGACACAATACATTTTAAAGATTAACCTGCATTATCAGCATTTTCCACATATTTTCTAAGCCTAGAAATCAACAAAATAATAAATCAAGTCTTGGTTTGTGTTTAACTATTTCCAAGGTGTAAATGCTCAGACTTAAAATTTAACAATCAGCTCTCCTGAGTCAGTTCAAGCCAGTTCCAGTACACCTATGAACTCTTCATTCACAGTTCAGGGCCCCAGTAGTGTCACTGCTCAGAGAACAAACACTACTAGTTATTACCCTTTTTCATTAATCCTCAATTTTTTTTATCAACTTGCTCTGAATAATAAGTTGGAGTCAAAATCCCTTCTCAGCAGCTTCTTCTACTTTAGCACTGGTTTGGTATCAAAGCATCTCTGAGAGACTAACAACAGTCTATCCCCCACTGGAGATGATTTCCTGTACCTAGCTAAGACAGTTATCCTTAACCCCAGGGAAGGCTTTAGCATACACACACACACACACACACACACACACACACACACATACGTATTATATACATATGTATATAATACACACCATGGATCTGAATATATATATATATATATATATATCAGTATCCTTGTCATTTGTTTCTACCTGTGACAAAAGGGAAAGAAAGAAAGAGTGGCATGATGCCAGAAAAAATGGAAGAGTCCTTTTGTCTGTTTATCCCAATCATATGAACAAGACCTTGTTTAAATTATCTTGTACACATGGCTATACATTAATTCTAAGTGTCTTTTTTCTCTCTTAGCAACCTCTAAAAAACACCTTTCCAGTTAAAGGAATCCTGTCTCTTACATGAAGCAGAGTATGCTGGACAAAATTTAAACAAGATTTTGAGCATAAGCTGATTTTATTATAATTTCCAAACCAGACTTCCTATACCATTCTAACATTACAAGTTTTCCTTTTTTACCACACACCAATATCATAAGCAGATAAATATCAAGGCTCTAAATGGAAGCACACAAGAGTAGAATCTCTAAGTTAGGTTTTATTTTAAATGAGTGATTTGCAAGCAAGTAAATTATAGTAAGTTCTTACTACAGAGATGAAATAATGGATTAATTTTATCTAGGTCACTTCATTATCATGGGATCTCTGTTCCTTAAAACTGATACAATACTCTGTTCAACAAGCTCCTCTTTGTTTCTGTTCCCTTTACTTCTTTCATTTATTTCCAGACTTCTCCTTGCCCAAACATATACTACAGGACCTATGACTCAGTTTAGCATGGCTCTTTTGAATACTTTTCATGGTAGTAAGTCTCTTTCAGCTAAGCCTGATGAACAAAGTGATTCATTGCTATTTTGTTTCTTTATGATAAGAAAGGAGACACATTTTCTTGTATGGCTGGTAAACTGATTCTAGAGTTGCACTGGAAAAAAAAAGGGGGTGGTTCCACTGTAAATTATTCTAGCCATTCAAAAAAAACAACAACAATTTGGAATTATGAGAGACAAGTTCCTGTACTGTTCACACTTTCTGACCCAGCCATTGCATCACTGAGCAGGTTTTCAAGGAACTTAACATCAGGAAGTGAAATGTATATGTTCAAAAATATTTATAGCATTTTTAAGGTAGTGAAAAGGCAGAAACAAAGTGAGAAACTGCTTCTTCCTTTACTAAATGTGGCACTTTGAGTCATCAGCTCTTCTGACTCAGCAGCCAATGAAGAGATGGGGCAGTGATTTACATGGGACCTCCAAAATTTCCCTGTGGTTGTCAGGAAATAATATTAGTTGAGCATGTTCCATACTTCCATGGGAAGAGCAACATTAAAGGAAATGCATTATCCTGCTCCTACTCCCCTCCCCTTTCTTGGGATGAGGCTAGATTATCAGTGGTGAATATGAGTTCAGTTTAATGTTGGGGGCAAAATGCAAGTTCCTTCTTAACTTGGACTTTGGGACAGAATTCCTGGTCACCTTTACTTACCACCTACACATCCTGCTTCTTTGTATTTGAAGTGACCATCTGGGGAAGCTGAAGGTCCTCAAGTTTGACCCTCTAGGTGCTCAATTGTGGCCCTTTCATTGAATCTAGACTGGATTGAGGACCTAGAGGGCCATATGTGGCCTCAAGGCTGCAAGTTCCCCATCCTTGATCTAGATAACATACCCTAACCTTAATTTCCTTGCACCTTTGTCATATACCATTCAATCCCTGTGTATCCTCAACCCTGAATCACCACCTACCACCTGTCTGTTTTTTCTGCTTGCATTCCAATGCAACTGAAGAAATATCAATAATAGCTTTATTTTTTAAAATAAGTTTTTATGGATGTCTTTTGTTTTTGACATCATTGCGGGTTTTTTGGAATCCCTCTCGCTCCCAGAGAACCATCCTATATAACAAATAATATTTTTAAAAGAAAAAGAAGAGGAAAAAAAGCAACATAACTGATCAATATATTGTGAAAGTTTGAAAATATGTATAATGTGAAACCTTCCACTTTTGGAAAAAGGTGGGCTGGTCATGTCTTCTCATAGATCTTCTGAGCCATGCTTGTTCTTTATAATTTTGCCCCTTCCATGCTTAATTTTTTTGAGATTGTATGTGATTGTTTATTTGTGAATATTGTGTATTTTGTTAAATTGTGTATTTGTGTATATTGTAGTTTTGTGCATTTATTTTCTTGACTCTGTTTACCTCACTCTGTATCAGCTCATGTAGATATTTGCATGCTTTTGTGTATTTATCACATTCACCATTTTTTACAACACTGTAATATTCTATTAGATTCATGTACCACAATTTGTTTAACCATTCCCCAATTGATAGGTATCTATGTTCACTCCATTTCTTTGCTATCACAAAAAAAGTGCTAGTCTAAATATTTTGGTATATATGAGAGACATTTAAATTTTTTGTTAATGGCATCTTTGGGGTATACACCAATAAAATTACTGGGTAAAAGACCATGACATTTTAGTCATCATAATTCCAAATTACTTTCCAAAATGGTTGTACTAATTTACACACATACACACACACCACATCCACTACATGTTCCACATATTGAATATGTATATATGTATGTGTATATATGTGTAGGTTTATACATATGTACATGTTGTCTCCATTTTTTAAGCTCTTTATTTCTTTAAGAAGTACTTTTTACTTGAATCTATACAAGTCTTTTGAGTGTTTTGTTAGATACTTTATGTGTTATATAGTTATTTGGAATGGGATTTCCTTTTCACTGACTCTTGGATTTGGTTATTATTATAAAGAAAAGCAGTTGAAGTTTGAAGGTCTCTTTCATAGTCTTATACTCTACTGACGCTATTAATTATCTGGAATAGTATCTTTACTGATTACCAGGATTTTCCAAGTATAGCATCATATCATCAGCATATAGAGATAGTTTCACCTCTGCCATTAATTTCTTTCTCTTATTATTGCTGATGCTAGCATTTTCAGAATTACATCAAATAAGGGGAAAGTGAGCATCCTTGTTTTACTCCCACATTTATTGAAAAAGGTTTTAGTATATCTTCATTCAATATAATGCTTCTTTCTGGTTTTAGATAGATTTCTTCATGATATTTTTTTAAAAGTCCTCCTATGCCTATGCTTTTCTAAAGAAAAAAATGTGTATTGCATATTTTCAAAGGCTATTTCTGCATCTATCAAGAAAACCATGGCAGAGCCAAGATGGCGGAGTAGAAAGACACACATACGCTAGCTCCGAACCCACAGCCCATAAAATATCTGTAAAAAAGAACTCCCAACAAATTCTGGAGCAGCAGAAGCCACAGAACAACAGAGCAGGTGAGATTTCTGTTCCAGAGAGCCCTGAAAACCTCTTGCAAAAGGTCCGTCATGCTGTGGACCCAGAGCTGAGCTCAGCCCTGCCTTGGTCTCGTGGCACCGAGAGGAGCACATCCCAGGAGGCTTCAGGGACGGAATCTCCAGTGGCCACGCGGGTCCCTCCACCCACAGGCCCCAAAGGTTGGTGAGAGGGTCTTCTCAGCTTGCCAAGAGGGGAGTGGGGGTACCCCCATAACTCAGCCCCCTTCAGGAGGAAGCAGCAGAGGCAGGAGCAGACCAGGGCTCCCCAAGCAGGCAGGAGCCCAGATCCATTGTTGAAGGTCTCCACATAAACCCCCTGAGGGAATTGAGTCCTGTATGGCAGCCCTGCCCCAACCTGAGCACCTGAACTTTAATCTCACACTGAATAGCAGCCCCGCCCTTGCCGAAAGCCCTGAGACTGGGAAGCAGCATTTGAATCTCAGACCCCAAGCCCTGGCTGGGAGGATCTGGAGGCAAAGTGAGTGTGAAGAGAATATTCAGAAGTCAAGTCACTGGCTGGGAAAATGCCCAGAAAAGGGAAAAAAAAATAAGACTATAAAAGGTTACTTTCTTGGCGAACAGGTATTTCCTCCCTTCCTTTCTGATGAGGAAGAACAATGCTTACCATCAGGGAAAGACACAGAAGTCAAGGCTTCTGTATCCCAGCCCACTCAATGGGTTCAGGCCATGGAAGAGCTCAAAAAGGATTTTGAAAATCAAGTTAGAGAGGTGAAAGAAAAACTGGGAAAAGAAATGAGAGACATGCAAGTAAAGCATGAAAAACAGGTAAACACCCTGCTAAAGGAGACCCAAAAAAATGCTGAAGAAAATAACACCCTGAAAAATAGGCTAACTCAATTGGCAAAAGAGGTTCAAAAAGCCAATGAGGAGAAGAAGGCTTTCAAAAGCAGAATTAGCCAAATAGAAAAGGAGGTTCAAAAGCTCACTGAAGAAAATAGTTCTTTCAAAATTAGAATGGAACAGATGGAGACCAATGACTTTATGAGAAACCAAGAAATCACAAAACAAAACCAAAGGAATGAAAAAATGGAAGATAATGTCAAATATCTCATTGGAAAAACAACTGACCTGGAAAATAGATCCAGGAGAGACAATTTAAAAATTATGGGACTACCTGAAAGCCATGATCAAAAAAAGAGCCTAGACATCATCTTTCATGAAGTTTTCAAGGAAAACTGCCCTGAGATTCTAGAACCAGAGGGCAAAAGAAGTATTCAAGGAATCCACAGATCCTGAAAGAGATCCAAAAAGAGAACTCCTAGGAACATTGTGGCCAAATTCCAGAATTCCCAGGTCAAGGAGAAAATATTGCAAGCAGCTAGAAAGAAACAATTCAAGTATTGTGGAAATACAATCAGGATAACACAAGATCTAGCAGCTTCTACATTAAGGGATCGAAGGGCATGGAATAGGATATTCCAGAAGTCAAAGGAACTAGGACTAAAACTAAGAATCACCTACCCAGCAAAACTGAGTATAATACTTCAGGGGAAAAATTGGTCTTTCAATGAAATAGAGGACTTTCAAGCATTCTTGATGAAAAGACCAGAGCTGAAAAGAAAATTTGACTTTCAAACACAAGAATGAAGAGAAGCATGAAAAGGTAAACAGCAAAGAGAAGTCATAAGGTACTTATAAAAGTTGAACTACATGGAAAGACAATATTTGTAACTCTTGAAACTTTTCAGTATCTGGGTACTGGGTGGGATTACACACACACACATGCACACGCACACACACACACACACACACGCACACACATAGAGACAGAGTGCACAGAGTTAATTGAAGAGGATGGGATCATATCTTAAAAAAATGAAATCAAGCAGTGAGAGAGAAATATATTGGGAGGAGAAAGGGAGAAATGGAATGGGGCAAATTATCTCTCATAAAAGAGGCAAGCAAAAGTTTTTTTAGTTTGGGGAAAAAGAGGGGAGGTGAGAGAAAAACATGAAGTTTACTCTCATCACATTCCACTAAAGGAAGGAATAATGCACACTCATTTTGGTAGGAAAACCTATCTTACAGTGTAGGAAAGTGGGGGATAAGGGGATAAGTAGGGTGGGGGGGATGATGGAAGGGAGGGCATGGGGAGGAGGGAGCAATTTGAGGTCGACACTCATGGGGAAGGACAGGATCAAAAGAGAGAATAGAAGTAATGAGGGACAGGATAGGATGGAGGGAAATATAGTTAGTCTTACACAACATGACTATTATGGAAGTCATTTGCAAAGCTACACAGATTTGGCCTATATTGAATTGCTTGCCTTCCAAAGGGAAGGGGTGGGGAGGGAGGGAGGAAGAGAAGTTGGAACTCAAAGTTTTAGGAACAACTGTCGAGTACTGTTCTTGCTACTAGGAAATAAGAAATACAGGTAAAGGGGTATAGAAAGTTATTTGCCTCTACAGGACAAAAGAGAAGATGGAGACAAGGGCAGAGAGAGATGATAGAAGAGAAAGCAGATTGGTGACCGGGGCAATTAGAATGCTTGGGGTTTTGGGGTGGGGTGGGGACAAAAGGGGAGAAAATTTGGAACCCAAAATTTTGTTGAAATGAATGTTAAAAGTTAAATTAATTAATTAATTAATTTTAAAAAAAGGAAAACCATGTGGTTTTGAATATTTTTTATGTGATTAATGATATTGTTTTCCTAATGCTGAACCATCCTAGCATCCCTGGGATGAATAGCTATAGTCTGTTCTACAGGATTTTAATTAAAAATTTTAATTCGATATTTATTGATGATATTGGCCTATAGTTTTCCCTCCACATTTTATACTTTGGTTTAAAGATTAGGACTATATTTATCTAATAAAAATATTCTGGCAGAGTGCTTTATTTCTCCATTTTTTGAGAATAATTTGTATAATGTGGATACTAATTATCCTTTAAAAGTTTGAATTATTTCCCCCTTGAATCAATCAGAATCATGAATTTTTTTTCCTAGATAGCTCCTTTACAACTAGTTCTATTTCCTTTTCTGATATTAAGTTAAGAGATTTATTTAGTCTTCTGTCAGCTTGGGCATTTTATGTTTTTGAATGCATTCCTCTATTTCTTTTGTCTTCTCAATTTTGTTAGCATATAATTGGGCATAATAGGTTTGAGTTATTATTTTTATTTCCCTTGGTTTTGTGATTTCACCTTGTTCATTTGCTATTTTATTAATTTGATTGTCCATTTCTTAATCAGATTTAATAAAAATTTATCAAGATGTACATGTGTTATATCTGTTGTTGTCCTTAATAATCCAAGAGGACCAAACTGACATCATGATGTTGAGGTTAATGCACAGTGTGTCTAACTCTGACTGATCACACCAAGAAGAGCTCAGAAGCGTCTAAAGTGGGTCTGGCACAATTAGTTCATATGCACATTTTGGGAAATGTCTAAATTTGTGCATCTCATGTTTCTTTTGAGTTACTACAATTCTGCTTTGTTTGGATAGCACAGAGCCTTTTTTGATGCCCACAGCATGCTGAATAGTCCTGTGCCAGTCTCCCATTGGATACCAAAGTTCTTCAGAAAGACCTTGAAAGTGTCTTTGCATCTCTTCTTCTGATCTCTGTGTGAGTGCTTGTCTTGTGTGAATTCTCCGTAAAATAATTTTTTAGGCAAATGTACATTCAGCATTGGAACAATGTGACTAGCCCATTAGAGTTGCATTCTGTGCACTAGACTTGATATGCTCAGGTTTAAAAAGGACCTTGAAATTATTCATCTTTCTAAAGAATTTTATTTTTTAAGAATTTAATTTTCTTTGTCATTGTTATAATTTTTCTTTTTCATTTTATTTCTCTAATTTGAATGTCTCCTTTTTTCTGCTTATTATAGTCATTAATTTGATGGTTTTCTTTTTTCTCTCAAATGTTTGTTCAGTTCATTAATCCTCCCTCTTTTTTTCTATTTTGTTAATATATATTTGTAGGGACATGAACTTCACTCTAGGAACTGCTTTTCCTGTGTTCTAAAAAATCTGGTATCTTGCTTCATCATTTAAGAAAAACATAATTATTCATTGTTTCTATGATTGATGCTTTGACCTATTCATTATTTTGGATTTCATGTTGTCTTATATGAGTTTGTGTATTTTGTTTGTATTCCTCGAACTGTTTATCATTTTTTATTACATTGTGGTCTGTAAATGATATATTTAATATTTCTGCCATTTTTACATTTGTTTTCAATATATCCATGCCCGAATTCAGGGTCAATTTATGTAAAAGATCCATGTGGGTTTTGGTAGTACTATTGAGAAGATACCCCACATTTTTTAGCTCCAGTTTATATGGCAATTTGTTTAGTTCTATATTTTCTCCTTCATCTTCTTTTTAAATTTATCCACAACTGAGAAAGGGACATTGAAATCTCCTGACACACTTGTCTTATCGACTACATGTTGATTTAGCTTAGCTAATATTTCTGTTATGAATTTTGATGCTTCAGCATTTGGAGTATCTAAGTTTGACATTGACACCAATTTCAGCATGATGTAGTTTCCTTATTCAATTGGTGAATATTTGTTTTTACTTTATTTGGTAGAATAATTCAAACTCCTGCTTTTTAAAATTCATTTGATGCATAGTAAATTTTCCCCAACACTTATTTTCATTTTGTCTGTGTCTTTGTTTTAAAATATGATTTTTTTATAAACAAAAGATCATGGAGATTTGTTATCTTATCCAGTTTGACTTTTGCTTGTTTGGTTTGTTTGTTTGTTTTTTGTATTTGGTTTGCCTAATCTATTCATATTTAACGTTATGAGAGTTAGGTTTACATTCTCCTTCATTTGTCTCATATTGGGTTTTTAAATTTTTTTCCTCCTGCTGATATAAATACAAAATGGTTTCTTTAGGTATTGTAACTTAACCTATTTCAAGGTGGCGCTTTTTACATCACCTTCCCTTTACCTTTGACCACCATCCCCCCATTTGTTACCCATTTCCCTGGTTTAAGAGTTTTGCTTATTAGTTCCTTTTTCTTTCTTGACATTATCTAGTTATTTAATTCTATTTTTTTCCCTTAGTCAATAGTCAAATAGAATTTGTCACATCTTTTTCAACCTATTTTGTTCATTCTTTTTTAAAAATTTTTACTTTATTTCACTTTTTTCCCTAAGTACTTCTTGTTCTTCCTTATTATCTTCATTGTTTGGCTTCCTTTTCTAACTTTGACTTTATTCTTTGATTTATGGCCCTTAAACTTAT